>NC_090282.1:77834902-78135508 GCF_037392515.1 Haliotis asinina
CAATTCGTTGTACCGCCTCTCTTGTCACAAATGCGTTTAGTGCGCAGGATCATCTAATATGTGTCTAGCAGTAATCCATACGATGGAGAAATGTAACCAACACGATTGAGAACTGTAATCAGCACGATGAAGAACTGTAATCAACATGGTGGAGAACTGCAACCAACACTGTGGAGAACTGTAACCAGCTGGACACAGAACTGTATCGAACACACCAGGGAACTTAACCAACATGGCTGAGCAATATAAATAGAACGGGAAAGAATTGTAACCAGTTTGTCAAGGGATCCGTAACAGCATAAAACCAACATGACATGAATTGAAACCAGTTCAAATGAGAACTGTAACCAACACGACAGAAAACCGAAACAACAAGAGACTTGCTTGGTAAGGTATCAAGTCAGTCGGCGACTTATAACGAAAAACATTCAGATTAGTTTGTTTGGTTGTTGTTTAACGCAGGACTCAGCAATAGTCCAGTTATATGGTGACGGTCTGTAGATAATCCACTGTGAGCCAGACAATCCAGTGATCATCAGTATGAGCATCGATCTACGAGATATCTCGACTTGGTAGGTAGGTCAAAAGATATGACAGGAAAATCAGCATGGCATCCAAAGACCAGATTTGCTGCAAGTATATATTCAGTGTAATCGACATGAAGAGATTTCTCACATTAGGTAAAAGAACAATGCATTTCGTTTCGTATGACAAATGGTAGATACACGATAACCGTGTTAGTTGAATGAAGTATCAGACAAGACGAAGGCATTATGGAACATAAAGGCGCTTCCAGTGATAACACAGGTTCCTTGCTATTTCACTAGTTCAAACTGCCTCCATGACAGAAACCGCCCTAGATCAGCGACTTTCTGCAGTGACTGCTTCTGCAAGAACTGCTTCTGCAAGAACTGAGTACGATTTAATTGCTCTTGTCTACTTCAATCACACAGGTACAGTCGCGACAATACTGAGAGAAGAGTACATAAAAGGTGACTTTTATTGTTCTCAATGTTGACTGAGGATGAATTTGTACTATGATGGCGGGGTGTGAGACTGCGAGAACCTGACCGTGTTATATGTATTCAAGACCATGTGCAATGTGTGTTCAAGACCATGTGTTACGTGTGTTCCAGACCTTGTGCTACGTAAGTTCAAGACCATGCGCTACATGTGCTCTAGACTATGTGCAATGAGTATTCAAGGCCATGTGCTACAGCTGTTCCAGGCCATGTGCTACGTGTGTTCCAGACTGTTTAATGAGTGTTCCAGAGCACATGCTACGTGTGCTCCAGACTATGGGTAATGAGTGTTCTTGACCACGTGCTACCTGTGCTCCATACGATGTTCCCTGAGTGTTGATGATGTGTTATGCATGTTCTGGACTATGTGTTACTTGTGTTCCAGACCATGTGCTGTATAGGTTTTAAACCATGTGTAATAATTGTTCCAGAGCAGTTGGAATGTGTGTTCTAGAGAATGTGTTATGAGTGCTTTAGACCGTGTGCTGTATGTGTTCCAGACAATATGTAGTGTCCTTTGTAGACTGTGTGTAATGCGTGTACTAGATATCGTGATATGCGTGTTCTTGACTATGTGTAATGAGTGTTCTAGACAAAGTGTAATGTGTGTTTTAGACCATGTGCTACGTGTACTCTAGACCAATAGCTATATGCGTTATAGACCAGTTGCAATGTGTATTCTATACAATGTGTTATGTGTGTCCTAGACAATGTGTAATATGTGTCCTAGACAATGTGTAATGTGTGTCCTAAATGTATAATGTATGTCCTAGACAATGTGTGATATATGTTCTAGACTATGTGTTGTGTGTCAGCCGAGTGTGTTGTGCACTATGTGTTACTTGAGTGTTTTGCCTATAGAGATTACCAGCATGGCATGTTGTCCTGCTAATGAAACGCACTTCCGTGTGACAAGTTAGGAGAAAGAACATGTAAGGAGTTGATTTACACCTCTGAGTCAGCGTAACCCACCGGGGAGGGGGGAGGCGTGATGACAGCCTGACCCCACATGTGTTTGTCTTCAGAATTCCACGTTGTACAAAATGTCGTCACGTGTATAGAGACTGGAAGAGCCAAAAGGTTAATCAAAATAAGTAGATTTATGCAAGCACATGTTTATCAGATGTTGGAGAACTGTGAGAAACCTTACGCTGCACATTGCCTCCATTCGTCCACCCGATACTCTTTCTGGACCAGGAGTACGCGGTGTGAGTGTTGTTTTACGTGCTCTTAACAGTATCCCAACATCATCATGACCAGTGACATCAGAAAAGAGTCTAACATGTTGTATCCAATTCTGGATATATCCAGGGTATACGTCCCGATAAATCTCCACTATACCCTGGTTGCATCTACGGTTTGGCCCGATGAATTATTACCTCCCTTAAGTGGCTTTTTATCCAATCACGTGTCTACGAGGGAAGTTGAGCGTGCCGATTACAACTCACTGACGCTTTTCAAATTATCTAACCGATAAAACTTATAAAACTTGGCAACACAAATGATACAGAGGTAGTCTGAAAAAGGTAGAAGGAGTTCTTACATAGATTGTAAAAGTTTCAGTCTAGTCAGATCGTTTGTATGATTTCCCCCAAATCTGAGTCGCTTTGCCAACAAACCTTCGCAGCTGCAACCGCTAGCTTTGGTGACACTGTCAAGTTCAGTTGTAACGGCTCAGCTGATTGCCTTCTGTGAGGATGTGGAGCCAGCAAAGGGGGCTAATACAACTATCGGACCGCAGATGTATCCATCGTATATACAGATTTATCGGAACGTACGTCCTGGAGATACCCAGGATTGTTGTATCCATGTGGGCAACTAAATCTGTGACTCGACCTGACGAGAGACCTTGAACAGCTTCCAACGGTAGTGGAAACTCTATTAACTATGTATGCTTTGATATATCTGGGATACTGTGATCGGAATATCAATGCTTCAACATGTAGTTCTGTTTCAGTGTAACAGCAGAAAGCCGAAAGCCCTGTCTCCCCTAGTCATGTAGCAATATTCTCCAAAATTGTTATACAATCTTACAACTGCCAGAAAATAATTCATCGAAATATATTGGAATCGGAGTCGATCTTCTCAGAAGGAAGGTCCTCATCTGATCGAGTCTTGCGAGTTGGTTCGGTTAGAAGAATTTCCTTCATCGAGACAGACGGGACAGGGTCGGTATGGAGATAGTGTCCTTCACCGTGACACATGGGTCGGAATCGGCCTCCTAAGAAGGTCCTTAAACTAGATAATATTGAAAGAGGTTGTCGTGTCAGGAGGACCTCTAGACTAGGCGCTTCGAGAGCGTCGGTGTTCGAAGAATGTATTTATAGAGAGACTTGGTACAGAATCGGTCCTACCGAAAGGTCCTTCATATAAAACATTGGGAAAGAGTTTGCCCTCTGAATAGGTCCTTATCTAGACACGTGGGGAAGAGTCGGCTGTACCAGAAGGACCTTCATTTCAACATCTGGGACAGAGTCGGCCCTCTCAGAGGATCCTTATCTGAACACTTGGAGAAGAGTCTGTCAGACAGGAATATCCTTAATCTAAACACTTGAGAATAGGTTGATCTAACCAAACGTTTCTGCATCTTAACACTTAGAATTGGTTCTCTACGGAGTACTTTCATCAAACACTCGAGACTCGGACGTTCCAGATTGGTCTTTATTTGAACACGCTTGGTCGGATGGGCCGTCTAGTTGAGTCCTTCAACTGGCCACACTGATCTGTGTTTAAACACTTGGGAAAGGTTTGGTCATCCGCATAGGTTTATAGGGAGGCGTTGGTCTCTAAGATGTTTCTTCATATGGACAGTTCGGGCAGAATCGGTCCTGTAAGAAGATATCTTCATCTCATAATCACTATGGTTTAGACCAGGTGCTTGTTTTATTGAAGACTACTGGTACTGACATCTTGCAATGAACTTGCTGACATCAGGAAAAAAAATGAATAAAAATAATCATGGAAACATACATAGTTAACATGGCTGATGACAACTGCCTAATCGAAGACGAATCGAAAGTCAAAGAACACTCCAAATAGGATATAACGCCCATATGCCTGCGCGACTTGAAAACGCCGTAGAACACGCAATCTCTGCAGGAATAAAATTCCCACCGCCCTGCAATGCATTTGGCTGCCAGATCCTAAGTGTATATCAATAATAGCAAAATGAATACCATGTAGTAAAGGCTGCACTGGCTATGGGAGGGACCTAAGTGAGTTGCACCACTCTGCAGTTAGTGCCCCATGTCAAATCTAATACTGTTTTAGTGACAATGTACATCGGGAAACGTTTGAGGGAGTGTGTGTACAAGCTATGCTGGTTTAGCAATCTGTTTCACTGACAGATTCAATCTTATTCTGCTAACTGTTAGAGCAGTTCACTGAACCACGCATAATGTTATTGCCTCGGATGCGCTGAATCGTTTATTTAGCCCAGTGGTTTTAATCTTCAAAGCACAGGAGTGACTCAGGCACACTAACGTTGATTATCAAACTGGGTTTGGCTTGATAATTATGTCAGCTAATTGTAGACGAAGTTCTGGCTGCGGTCATTGCACCTTCAATGTCGTAAAAATTGTAACAGATATTTTATCTATTTGATCTTCAAACGTGAAATTATTGTCCAAATCAGACTGAGGTAAAACTTGTATAATAGAATAGACGATTTATGTCCGCAATTGAAAAGAACACGTATGAGTTATCTTTGAAGATTCAAGTAGGAAATAGCTGATCGGCAATATGAACTGAGCCAGATTCCACCCAACAAATACAGTTGTTACATTAATTGCACATTTTTCTATGCCCTAGAGCAACGCCTAGACTCTGCAAATATATTATTATGAGGAAACAAATTACTCCATTTATACTGGAAAGAACCCCCCTAGAATAACGCTAAGGTTCTGCAAATATATTATTATGAACAATTACTCCATTTATATTGGAAAGACCCCCTCATTGTTATTGGAGATTTAGAACCTGAGGAAGGTCTACACTAACTTCACTGAGTGCTTTTGTATCACAGTAAATGCTGGCGTAAGGGAAATAATTTGTTTTAGGAACTGTGAGACTACCGGGCCCTATTCAGTTAGTGATCGTTCGGCGATAGACCTATCTGCTTTACCCGTGGGCGACTTCATTGCTGTAAAGGGCGCTGATTTGCAGGAGGCACTATATTGCACTCCCAACACCATACATCCCCTGGTCTGTATGTGTCTGTAACTGTGTTTATTAAGGAATGTTTACATCTGAGTACATCCTTTCGTTGCTCGATCTGTTTGATTCTGTGAGGATATATACCTTTGGTTTTGCCCCTTACAATTTTAAGAGTTGCATCGTCAGTTTCGCGCCGTGTCTGCCGTCCCTGGGGTGTAAGGTGCTTGGTGTCGTAAGGCGCACACGTGTTGATATAACTGTCGTAGTGGGAGTGTACGTGGGTATACGTATGCTGTATAGGATCTGTATTTCACTTGGCCACTGTATTTCAGCTCGGCCCAGTTTTCCATAGGCCCTAATATTCATCAGCTGAGGTACTTGGATTCCTTTGGCTCTATGTTTTGCCTGAGTCCTCTATTCTAGATTTGCTTATAATTTCACTTACGTTTCTCCCTAAATCATCCTCCTACATCCCTAGGTAGTTTCGTTCCCTATAGTCTTTATTCAAAAGGAGTCATTCATTTCACTGAGGCTCTTCATTTGCCTAGACCATGGTCTTTCATTACACTTCGCCATTTTGGTTCCCCGGGTCCTTCATTTGAAATAAGCCCTTTAGCCTGGCCATTCACTTCCTTAGGACCTTGTGTTACTTCTCATATGTTTATTTCCAATGGGTTCTTCATTTGACTTATGCATTAGTATTTTGGCTGGATCCTTCATATAACACACTGATCGAAGAACCTAAAAACTCTTGAACCATTGTGCAACAAAGTAAAGTCTACCAGCTTCCACGAATATGTCTGCGAACTCCAGAATTAGTAGGAGCTGGAATAATCGCCCGAACTCATCTTTCATAAGAATCCTTGTGACCTTAGCTTAACTAAGAGCGTCCGTGCATCTTGTATTCACCCAACAGAACCTGTATATCTCTCGTGCCCTATATTGCCACGCAACTTATTTATTTAGACCCATATATAACATAGATCTCTATTACCCCAGCAGACCAACGTTCTTGCCCCAGAATATTTGTTTCCTGAGGCTAATTATAGGGGAATGGTGATTAATTTCTTATTATGAAGGAGTTGGGTTTAAGATTAATGTCCGGTATTTCTTTTTCCCGATCTCAAATCAAAGCGGGAAAGACGGATATCCGGTGAATCTTTGTGAATGACGTAATTTCATGTAATTATGGTGTTGAGTACATCGTATTCCATTCTAAACGCAATCTATTATACTCAACTGCCAAAAACACACAATGATTCTTAATCAAACGAAGTTCACTTCCTAGCGACGTGCAACAGCGCCAAGATGTTGCCGTGTAATTGTCACTGAAAATAGCATCTTGAACAACATTGCTACCGTGTATCCTCTTCTAGCTGTCTTTATGAACAGGTAAGTTTGACTTGTTCAACACCACGTGAGTGATGGACTCGATAGCAGAAGGTGTTATTTCGAGCATGACACTGACAGAGGAGGGGAATGGCAGTAATACCCTGACTAACTAGATGGGGGGCGGGGATCCCTCCCACACACTGCTCGTGTATGGTCGCTGTGGGGTCGGGGTCTGGTATTAACAGAGGTGATTATTTTCGAGATTTGCCGGACGCTTCGAGAGGAGGTGATTCTGCACTCGTGTCATTTCACAGAGTATGTAACCGGGGTGTTCGCGTGAACGCCCCATGTGGTCTGTAGGTACGGGTACTGAGCACCCTATCAAATGTATTACGGTAAGTACGGTTACTGAGCACCCTATCAAATGCATTACTGTAAGTACGGGTACTGAGCACCCTATCAAATGTATTACTGTAAGTACGGGTACTGAGCACCCTTCCCAACGTGTTACTGTCAATACAGGTACTGACCATTCTACTTCTGTATGTTATTAAAATTTCGGACACATTACTATGTGTTTTCCCACGATCAATTACGTGATTGTTTTCTTTGGCGATGTGTGTATGGTCTATCAATGATTAATTACTTTATACTTTAGGTATCAATATGCTATCAATGTATTTAGGTTAAAAAGTAACATCCTGACTATACAGATTCAGTGTACGTTTGAACAGTGTTGTCAACGTGTACTTGAAACGTCAAAGTTACTTGTGCAGCCTAAATGGTTGCTATAGAAGGAAACTAAAACTGGTCATCAGTTCAACGTCGGTCACAAGAACCAGTCAACCGAAAGCCACTGGACATCGACAATGGGACAGGGGTTGTCTCAAAAGCTTCAAATCACCGTTTCAGTTAGGAGTTTCAGACTTGCGTTAGCTGCACGTCATTAGTTGACCTGTGGTAGTTGCACGTCAGCAGTTTATTTGCGGTAGCTGCACGGCACTTGCTGACCTGTGATAGTTGCACGGTAGTAGTTGACCTGTGGCAGTTGCATGGCAGTAGCTGACCTGTGGTAGTTGAACGGCAGTAGTTGGCCTGTGGTAGTTGCACGGCAGTAGTTGACCCGTGGTAGTTGAATGGCAGTAGTTGACCTGTGGTAGTTGCACGGCAGTAGTTGACCTGTGGTAGTTGCACGGCAGTAGCTGACCCGCGGTAGTTGGACGTCAGCAATTATTATACAGAACTGAAAACTCGCCGTCCGAGTCCGGTTACTGAAAGTTTCGTTTCACATAAAAATCGTCCGAC
Source organism: Haliotis asinina (assembly GCF_037392515.1). Classification (NCBI taxonomy): domain Eukaryota; kingdom Metazoa; phylum Mollusca; class Gastropoda; order Lepetellida; family Haliotidae; genus Haliotis; species Haliotis asinina. The sequence continues at coordinate 77,842,717 of NC_090282.1, forward strand.
AAAACGGAGTTCAGCTGCATATTCCATGATGTTCACTGTATTCTGAATACCAGTGTCTCGGTGAGACAGGCTGTTGGTTCAATGTAACACTGATTATACATGTTTTCTTATGAAAAGAGTGTCCCACCCATTAAATCTATAAATGACATTTTCCTTTGTTGATACGACCCCTCAACCTGGAACCAAACGGGGCGACACGGACGTTTGTAGCGTTCATTCTTCAGAACCTGAAGCTTTGTGGTTACTCTTTCAAACGCCGTAGACCCAGAAAGCCCATCACAATACAAATGGATGGTCAGAGCTAAAGAATATATATTGCTTTTACGAACAACGAACATAGAGGGAGCCGGCGGTGGTCACTCAACTGGTCACTCTACCAACCATGTTCCCACTGCCCTGTACGTTTTCTCGCATTAACTGTATTGAAACCAGTTGATAAAAGCACGACGGGAGACTTTCACGACATGAATACATGTCTGTGACAGTTGACAGCTGGGCAGAGAGACGCACCCGAGCTGTGAGCATGTCAGTACTAACCCCTGTCATTTCATCCGTGTCCCATTACTAAAACAACGCAGACATCTCGTTCGTCCTGTTCACGCTATTCAAAATGCAAAATGCAGAAGAAAACAGCTTCCATGCATGGCACTTCAGGTGCACGTGTGAAAGGTGTATTTTCGCACATGAGCAAGACCAGCTCGTACTATTGTACCTAGGTTATTTCCTAGTAAGTATTTTTGTATTTACACAGACCGATGTTTTAAAATACCGTTTGCTTTTTGGTGACACATGCGACAGCACCTCCACAGCAGTAACAAAGATACGATGATTTGTCATCATCCCTTTGACCAGGGTGTTTCCGGAGTAGTGTTCCGGGATACCATAAAATTGTTTGTGAACAATTTCAGAACACTACGGTGAACGATTTCATGTCTGGGCACCTAAATCGTTCACCAACGGTTTGATGGTGTCTGTCTTTCGGGGATGAAAGCTCGAACACGGCACAACACTAAGCATTTAAATTTGGCACAAAGATAGTTCCATAATTACTCTTAATGTTGGTGTAGTTTGGTTTTCGTTTATACAGCAATGACACCTTAAATTTTCATATGTTTACGGAAACGTAGACGAAGCTAGACATTGTTGTACAGGCTCGTGAGCTTGTATTATGGGGGAATGGAAAGATATTTGGTGGTACGCATATGTGTCGTCTTCATACAGCATAAATTGTGGGGACAACGTGGCCTGTGCAAATATAAATAAATAAAATTGGCAATTTTCCTACACCTAAAAACAAAACCTCTTGACTTCTCGCGTGATAAGCGTTCACTTCCTACTATGAAATATTTCCTGCCGTTCACTCCAAAAGCCTTACTCAGTCACGTGGTTCCCCCATATTTTTACAACGTACAAACCTGTTCATGATGTCCCCCGAGATATTACTAAACCCATAAACACCCACTCACTATCATGAAACTATGCCGTCAAACTATATTCGTCGAATACCTTCAGCAGGCTTACAAAACAACTAAAACAAACCACTGACTGCTGGAGGAGCGCATGGCTGGAAACCTTGAGGAAAAACGAAACGTGAACTATATAAAACAGATATAGTTTTGTAACCACGCAAATCAATCATGGATGCTATTATGTAAACAAAACAATATCTGATGTGGGATCAGCAACACCTCGTTGGAACAGCATGTTTTAATGATCGCGCCAGGGAACTGATACATGAAGATGTTTGTACATCTGAAGACGGCAGATTCTCTCCCACGTGTTGCTTGCTGCAGGCGCCGGAGGACACCCTGTTGTGTCTGGCCCAAACTCACCCTCAACCAACACAGCGGAGATATTCGGATTTTGACATAGTTTGTCAGCTAGGATATGCATTTACAGCTGTTGTTTCGTTAAAAAAGTCAAGTTTAAAAGCTTTGACATTTATCTCTCCAACAAGGAAATGCGAGGGCGTGTCAACTGACATTGTTCCTAACATTTAGCATTGTGATGTTACTGTAATGGTGTGTAGCCTTTAACCCGTGGATCCCAGTTCAGAGGGGATCTTGCAAAATACCAACTGTTATCAGGGTAGAGTGAGTGAGCTGTAATTCTTTGAACGTTTCAGTGCATGGGTAAGGGATGATATAAAAGCAGCCGTGACCCACACCGTAGATATTACAGCTTTATTGACGCCCACGAGAAAGCTGCCTCTCAGTGGCATCTACAAGACTTATAATACTAGGCTACTCCTTAAGCCTACACTTCACACTGCTCCGCAGCATCAGTACGTAAAACTACTCGGTATCACAAGTCCGTAACATATTTTTCAACCAAGCAATGGGACACGTACATCTCTGTAACACTACTCTGCAACACTACTCCTCGACACAGCCCAGCAATACAGCTCTAGAGCACCACTCCGGACTACTCTGTGATGCCACTTCGTTACATTTCCGCACCATCTCATGGACCTACAACACCATTCCGCAGCTCCTCTCCACCCCATCTTCCCTGTCTACAACACCTCTCCACAATCCCTTGCTTCTACAGACAGGCAGATCAGAATACCATCAACGCATATTCACATCCCAGATCAGAACACGTCCGGCTGCCCGCAAGGGAACATAGATGCTGATTACTAAATTGCGATACTGGGGAAATTGAGAGGCTACTCATTGCAAGATGAGGATGCTCTGCTTAATAGAATTTTCTCAGCGATGCTTCCTCGGGGTTAATCGTCTGTCGGAGAAGCAGGGAAAGGTTCTAAACAGACCTTTGATACAGTCTGAAGCGGTGTGTAGGCTTCCGAGTTAAGGTTCGAGTGAGAGGATCTGCAGGCAGTTAGTATTTCATTAGCCATTTCATAACAAAACAAGAGAGAGAGTTTCTTTATTTATTATACTCTCGTGATGAATCGATCACAATTGTTCTGGGAGATTGCAGGAGAACATCGCTACACTAACGCTCGATGGGACACGGAGGATCTAGGGGTCGATAACTCTGTGCTGAATCCCTAAGGTGGGCCAGAATTCGTTTATCGCGGGTGCAGATCCCAGTAATAATGATTCCGCTTCTCCGCACTACACCCATGTGGCTTGGTTTCAGTCTCGATGACACGTCCTACACCTTCTTCCCTGTCGCACGGTCTTATAACAACAACAACAACAAAAAAACAAACAAAAAAACCCAACCCAAAACACTAGGTGCACCAAGCTCACATTGAGCTGACTGACGGAATTAAAAGAGAGCATATATATTCATATTCGATAGTTAATAAATTATAACGAAAAAGAAATGGTTATTCGATGGAGATCACTCTGCCAATTCTATCAGCAGAGTAAGCCTCGCAGTGGATTCCAATTGCTGACCAACACCAGCTTTCGACAAATCCAGTTTTATTCTAACAATGTACCATTTGTTCACATGGGCTTGTTACACTAAAACTGCCATCAATGGTAACTACGATTGCGTTAGTAACAGTATATATCTTGATGGCAAGTCCCTGCATATCTCTTACCAACATTTATACTTCGTATAACGTTTTATTTACGAATTATATGTTTGTAATAATGCAGAAAGATTATCCCAGTCAGGAAATTACTTCTGTTTGAGCTGAAATCGTGATTCTACCATGACTTCTGTAAATAGTGGATTGTGATTGGTTGTTTATTCAGAGGAGGCAATTATATCTTTTCGAATGACTGTTTTCTTCATTGTTACAGTGCCTTTTAAAGGGGTGATCATGTAAAATACTAGAAAATACATACCGGCAAGGTTAACCTTAAGAAGAGGGCTCGTATGTGACTTTCTCAAACTAATTCCGGTCATTTTGTCTGCACTATCAGACATTGTGATTATGTGCTGTCTAGGTCAGGAATTCTCGCAAAAACTCACGCTCCAACGTGACTACCGCACAACCTCAGACGCTCTTCACATAAGCCGTACCGACGAACAAACAATGTTTGTAGCAACTTACCGGGGTTGTATCAAGAGTGTTCGATTTAATGAATATCGGGTTACAGAGAAAAGTAACTTAATGTTAGGTGTTGAAAGTACGTATTCCGCTTCTGTTAGATTAGATACGGGACCTGTTTGTGTGTGAATTAATTGCTTCAGTAGCACTTAAGAGGTTGGAGATTGAAGGATAATAGGACTTCGGCTATAACAAATCATTTTTTCTCAAACAGTGTGTACTTTCAAACCTTTTTGATAAGCCAAACACGTAGAATTACTTTTACTCTAATTGTAGAAGTGGTTTATTACATTTGGCGTCTCGAGTAAAGCTATTGATTGAATGAGGTTAGTTGTTGTTGGTAGCCATGTTTACTGTTGGACAAATCTTAGCTGCTTAGCTGCCCTACGCCCATCAAGCTAATTCCCAACAGTGCAATACATAAGACCACACAGAATAGTAGCGTCTGCTTTATGTCGCTTCCGGCCGGACCTCAGATTACTTTGTCGACAGGTTATTATGAAAGTAATACATGTAATGGTATCTCGCCGATCTGCACATCTTAAACTGATTCTGTGTCATTTAAAGGGGATGTTACCAGACAGTGATCCATTAGCATACCAGCTCATCTGCTACAGTCACGTTCAGTCTGACAGGACCCGTGAAGGTCCCGGGGTAGAATAGGCCTTCAGCAACCCATGCTTGCCATAAAAGGTGACTATGCTTGTCGTAAGAGGCGACTAACGGGATCGGGTGGTCAGACTAGCTGACTTGGTTGACACATGTCATCGGTTCCCCATTGCGCAGATCGATGCTCATGTTGTTGATCACTGGATTGTCTGGTCCAGACTCGATTATTTACAGACCGTCGCCATATAGCTGGAATATTGCGAAAAGTGCGACGTAAAACTCAACTCACTCACTCACTTCAGTCTGACAGCATAGCTCACCTGTACAATCACTGTCAGCGTGACAGCATGGCTCACCTACTACAATCACGTTCAGTGTGACAGCACAACTCACCCGTACAATCACGTTCAGTCTGACAACATAGCTCGCCTGCTACAATCACATTCAGCGTGACACAACAGAGCTCACCTGCTACAATCACGTTCAGTGTGACAGCACAACTCACCCGTACAATCACGTTCAGTCTGACAACATAGCTCGCCTGCTACAATCACATTCAGCGTGACACAACAGAGCTCACCTGCTACAATCACGTTCAGTCTGACATTGTAGCTCACCTGCTACAATCACGTTCAGCGTGATAGCATAGCTCATCTAGCAAAATCGCGTTCAGGGTGACAGCATAGCCCATCTGCTACAATCACATTCAGTGAGACAGCATAGCTCACAGAGTACTATCACGTTCAGTGTGATACATTAATCATGTCAGAATGTCAGTGTGGGACGACAGCACGTCCCTGCAGACACGCAACACATATCTGCAACCAGTGGGGTTGTTTTGAGACCCCTCTGGTTTTATCTCCAAAACAAACTGCATGACCAGAAAATATAGATATTTATCGGCTTTTCATATTTATGAAATAGTTGCATGCTTGAAACATTTGACAGTAAAATATGTTCAATCACGAAATAACGCAGCTCCTTTTGAACGACTCGACCAGAACTTTCAACAACTTAACAGAGGCGACTTATGTTATAGGCAAATATACTCTTATATCTCCTTACGAATATTTAATCATTAAGTGTTGCTTCAGTAAAACACGTGTTTCACAACACCCACCATTCACGTACTCTTGAAGTGCAAGAACGCTCACCATGAAAATCAGAATTCCAGGCAGGAATCTGCACTTTCTATCATATCTGGATTCACCAAGGAAAAACCTCTCGAGGACCATTGACATTCCAGCTGGTCGTTCTAGCGTCTTAAAGCATGACTTGATGGTCGTTCCCCTTGGTGCTGAAGAGAGATTTCACCTCTGCTGACCTGAAATATGTTTTACTGGTTCCAGTTTTTGTCTGGTAAATATTCCTACATGGGGGACGGGGGACGCTAGTTGGGTAATACCCTCATCGCCTGCGGGTTAGAGTTCCAGTCTCGGTGTTTGTCTGTCTCACAGTCCCTGAACACATTACGTATTGTCCCCATCGCCTAGCCCTTCCTGAAATAATAAAGCTCTAAATGAAGGAAGGCTAGATTTCTTCAGGTTCTGAATTTCCCATGTAACTGGCGCTTCTTTTCAGTCTTGATGTTACAATCAGAATTATATATATATTCAGAGACTAAACATTAGTCTATTCTCAGTGTGTGTGGATGATGCTCATCTCTAAGAATAGCCGTAACGATATAATTTTCGTCTATTTTACTTATGCAACTGAATGAGTTACAAAATAATGCTTTTAGCAATACTTGAGCAAAGTAATGGCGGGATATATCAGCAAAGATTTTCGCGCTTCAGCTGTGTGAGAGATTGAGTTGGTTTTAGGCCGCTTTTAGCAATGTTCCAGCAATAGAGAGGGAGAGTGAAAGGAGACAGAGGGAGGAGAGGGGTGTGGGGTGTTGGGGGTTGGGGGGTGTGGGGTGTTGGGGGTTGGGGGGTGGTGGTGTGAGGGGGGAATGGTGGTGTTGGAGAGCAACCACAATGCAATGTTAAAGAATGGGAGTTAAGGTTAACCTTAGTAACCGTGAAATGAGGCCCTGGCCTCGAAGGTGGGTTAGACCACAAATATGACTGAAATTCAACAGGCCACTTCACAAGTCCGGAGGTATTCTGTCATGGTGTAGATGTCGTGGTGTAGATGTCGTGGTGTAGATGTCGTGGTGTAGATGTCGTGGTGTAGATGTCGTGGTGTTGATGTCGTGGTGTAGATGTCGTGGTGTAGATGTCGTGGTGTAGATGTCGTGGTGTAGATGTCGTGGTGTTGACCTATCAATAATTTGGTGACATACTACGAGACATACCTTTGTTTACAGTAGCAGGAACGTATTTCCGATTCAGTGATAATGAAACACAACAGGGTAAGTAAAATACACAGACTAACTTGTAGTCTCTGAAATGAAAGCATTTTTATAGAGGAAGTTGTTAACTTAATTTAACGTAAGAGGTAAATACTTGTGAAAAAACACGTTGTAAATTCATTTTCATTTTCCCAAACACTCCCATGACACCAGTTGAGCACTGAACTGTCAAGGTTTAGTTTTGGTACATATATACATGCTGTACAGTTACAAGATCTGCTTCCGAACAGACAGATGGATGGACGGTTTCCATCATAGCGCATCTCATAAACACCATTGTGGGACATAAAGTTATCATAAAAAGGGTCCAATGGATTCTCTTCATGTGGTAAAAGTAGTGAGCGAGTGCGTTTAGTTTTACGCCGCACTCAGCAATATTCCTGCTATATGGTGGCAGTCTGTAAATAATCGAGTCTGTGCCAGACAATCCTGTGATCAACAACATGAGCATCGATCTGCGCTATTGGGAACCGATGACATGTCAACCAAGTCAGCGAGCCTGACCACCCAATCCCGTTAGTTGCCACTTCCGACAAGCTGAGCCGCCTTTTATGGCAAACATTGGTTGCTGAAGGCCTATTCTACCCCGAGACCTTCACGGGTCGGTAATGTAGAAGCGAGAATTCAATGTCCTCGAGAAAAAACAGTCATCTATATATTGTCTACAGGGTGTCCTTTTCACGACACAACTTGAACAAAATACTAAACAGGAATGGGAAATAAACGCGGTTACATAAACTCGAAAAGGAGCCAGGTACAGAGCGTCGCTATCTTCGTACCAAATAACCTGGAATTTACAGTTGATTTATGCATAGAGATAAAAATGACAATGTATTGGGATTAGAATTTACCATTAGCTCTAGTAAATGTATACAGGCCAGGCAATCCTGACGTCTATGATGATATTGACACGCTTCTGCAGTCTTTACAAACAGACAAGCTCTCCCTGGGGACTTCAATATCACTCAAGTTTACCTTAAAGATACTTTTAGTTATAAAATGGTAACAACCCGAAAGCCCGGAAAAGGTTGTTCGTACTGAAAGAGGAGTTCGATTTAGTTGATCCATGGAGAAGGTTCAGTCCAACTGTAAAACGTCTCACATGGCGACAGCCAACACCGATAAAACAGAGTAGTCTAGATCACTTTCATATAACCTCACATAACCTGCTTCCTTCTGTTGTTAAAGGTGAAAGTGAACCAAATTTCAAATCTGACCATTCACCAATTTCTTCCATGATTAAACTAGCAAATCTTACATGTGTTAAAGGGTTTTGGAAATTCAATAACTCACTTCTCGGAGATCCTGATTATGTTAATCTTGTTACATATGTGATAGAACAAACTGTAGACCAGTATAATGTAGATAACAGTGGTCAGGTTGATTCTCAATTAAATAACAAGATGCTATGGGAAATGTTGATGCTAATGACACGCTGAAATACTATCGCATACTCATGTGCCAAAAGGAAAGAAAGTGAAAAAGAAGAAAGGGATTTGAAGGATGATTTAAATAAAAAATACTGTGGAACTTGATGCTGCTCCTGACAATGAAAGTAAACGTGACCTTGCACACGAAATCGATTAAATAAAAGAGAAACTAGAAGAAATAAACCTTATAAAAACGGAGGGAATGATAATAAGATCTAGAGCAACATGGGGAGAAAGTGGCGAAAAGCCTTCTAAATATTTCGTAAATCTTGAAGCAAGGTCTATCTGCGTATTGAGACCAAGAATGTAAATGTTACTACCCAACAGGAAACGGAAAACGAATTGAAGCCATTTTACGAAAAGTTATACTGTAAACATGACGTATCGGACGTCGATCTGCATAGTCGTTTAGATGATTGTGACATTCCTAAACTATCAGACAAAATTGCAAAAACCCTTGAAGGGGCGCTCACAGAAAATGAAGTTCTTTCAGCTGTTAAATCCCTTAAAAATGAGAGAGAAGTCCACCACCTAATAGATTCACAGCAGAATTCATGAAATTCTTTTGGATAGACTTGGGTAAATATCTTTAAAGTTGCTTGAATGAATCATGTAGACAAGGTAAGATACCAATATCACTAAGAGGTTTGATTACATGTATACCAAAAGTAAATAAACTTCAACAATATATCAAAAACTGGAGACCAATATCGTTGCTTTCCATTTTCTACAAAATTGGTTCTTTGGCAATCTCATAAAGGGTAAAAACCGTTATCGACAGCATCATAAACGAAGATGAAAAGGATTTATGACGGGGAGATATATAGGTGAAATTACAAGACTTGTCTATGATTTGATACAGTATACAGATAGTTATCGGATACCAGAACTGTTATTGCTTATATATTTTGAAAAAGGCATTCGATACTGTAGACCGGAAATTCCTACATAAAACACTTGACTTCTTTAACTTCGGAAGTTCTGTTCGAAATTGGGTTTAAACCTTTTATAATGACATTGAAACTTGCACACCTGTAAACGGATTAAACTTTCGTCGACAGGGTGGCCCTCTTTCCCCATACCTGTTCATATTATGTATGGAGATTCTGGGTAATATGATCAGAAACAATTCAAACATCCAGAGCATTAAGACTGATAACATCGATTATCTCTTGGCACAAATTGCTGATGATACCACATGTATGCTTGATGGCACTGAGCGTTGTCTTATTGCTGTTATGCAAACATTAGAACAATTTGCACGCTTTTCTGGACTGAAAGTAAATATTAGTATTGATAAACCTAGGATTTTGTGGTTGGGATCAAAGAAACGTTTCAGAATGAAATTGTGCTAAAGTGGAAACTAGATTGGGATCAAGATTCCTTTACACTGATGGGTACCAATTTTAGTTTAGACTTAGGTGATATGATCAAAATGAATTATGATGAAAAGCTTTTAAAATGCCAAGCCTTGATGAATCTCACACCGTTCAGTAGAAACACTGGGTTAAAATAACTTAATCACCTTTTTTCTTCAAATCCAAATCCGCCTGAAAATGTCATTAATGACTTTCAAACTAAATGTTTGAGATTCATTTGAAAAAATAAACCCGATAAGTTAAAGCGAAATCAGGTAATATGTTGCACAACCAATAGAGGTTTCAAAGTACCCAACATAAAAGAGATAATCCAAGCACAAAACTTGTCAGTACTTAGGATTTAATATAAGAAACCAATACCATGGACCAAACTTATTGATATGAATCTACCAAAAATTTAACAATAGTTTAGAACTCAATTGTCATCATTTGATAAAAAGAAATTATTTCAAATATAAAAAAAATCCCCTTTACATAGGCTTTGTCTCATCCTGATTTGATTTTATAACAAATAGTAAACCACAAGCTTACATCGATATTCTCAGTCACATTATCTGGCATAACTGCAATATCACCATTAACGAAAACCGCATCCACTACTCACACTGTAACTCGAACGGAATCCATTTTATAAATGATTTCTTGGATGAAAACGGGCGTTTTCTTAACTTCATCGAACTTAAAAACAAATATGATCCTACAACACTCACTCTTTATTATGGTTTGATTCATACGACGAAAACATATATGAAGTCATTTGGAAATTTAGGAATAAATAATAAGGTTGAATTATCAACCTTCCCTCTTAATCTAAGACATAATTGCACAGACAAAGGAACAAAGTATTATTACTCAATACTTATTGGAACATGAATTGCAGTGCAACATCCCTATCGAAACATGGTCCAAATATAACACGAAACCTTTTCGATGCACCACACATTCAAGCATTCAGTGGTTAGAGGAGCAAATCCTACACCATATCCTACCAACTAATATCCGTCTATAAAGTATAGGTTTCACTGTGTCAGACAGGTGTGACTTTTGTCCCTACAAAACACATACATTGCAGCATTGATTTTGGGATCTGTGGACTAAACTTCCAGTTTAGGTTGACTAAAAGAGTGAGGGAGTGAGGGAGTGAGTTTAGTTTTACGTCGCACTTAGCAATATTCCAGCTATATGGCGACGGTCTGTAAATAATCGAGTCTGGACCAGACAATCCAGTGATCAACAACATGAGCATCGATCTGCGCAATGGGGAACCGATGTCATGTGTCAACCAAGTCAGCTAGTCTGACCACCCGATCCCGTTAGTCGCCTCTTACGACAAGCATAGGTTGACTAAAAGAAAAGGCTCACATAAAAATTCATTGTAGTGAGTGAGTGAGTGAGTTTTACGCCGCACTCAGCAACATTCCTGCTATATGGTGGCAGTCTGTAAATAATCGAGTATGGACCAGACAATCCAGTGATCAACAACATGAGCAACGATCTGCGCATTTGAGAACCAATGACATGTGTCGAACAAGTCAGCGAGCCTAACCACTCGATCCTGTTAGTCGCATCTAGCGACAAGCATAGCCGCATTGTATGGCAAACATGGGTTGCTGAAGGCCTATTCTAACCCGAACCTTCACGGGTCAAAAATTCATGTTAATAAAAAAAGAATTCTCAAAGTTTTTACAGAGAGAAACTATTATCCACGAAACATCATCTTGATTTTCAAAAAGATTACATTTAGGAGATAAACATACTGTGTTGGAAAAGCAGAGGTATACCATGAAATCATAATAGCTCCAAATTTGATTTAAAACCGGACACGTAGACACTTTCCAACGCAGCACGTGTATCTCCATTCTACCATGATCGTGTAATTCAGATCTTATAAAAAGACTGTTGGAAAATCAGAGGTCATATAAACATGTTTCTTTCAGTCAGTTTGGGAAACTATTAAACACCCTCAACAGTACAACTGCACAAAATAAGCGAATTAAGTTTGTTTTCGAGATACGTGTATACTGTAAAAAATACAGATAAGGGTCGGAATTCTGAAAATCTCAAGGTATATTACGTTTACCTGAATAGCCATATGGAGGTCTATTGAAGAGCTTACTATAAGGATCTCATTATAAACTGTCTGAAATTGTTAACCGAGGTTATATTACATATGTTATTAGTTTAAGTAGGAACTTTTGCCAGACATGCTATGTGTATGTATGAAGTGTAAACGTTGTTTGGGGCTACTGTACCCCGCTTCCTGAAATTTTGTTATGCGACCATTGCAATTCGGGTGAAAATGAAGTGTGCCCCAACCCACCTTCTCAAAAGCTGTATATGCCCCTGCTGATGGATTCCTTATGCATACAATGGTCTCTTTCTTTAAGAAGGCAACAAGAACCATCTTCCCCTCCACTACCCTCCCACCCACATATAAGTAGAACATGAAGACTGGTTCTTCTAGCTCAACTCACCCCGCCCCAAATGATGACACAGCCAACTCCGCAGCGGTCGATTGGAGCTGTTTGGACTCCTGAAGCACTCTGTGGTGATAAGGGTGAATCTGTCTTCCCATTGTTTCGTAGAACGCAGCATACCGCCAGGAAGCTGATCCAGATGTCTAGGATCTATTCAATGCCCAGCTGTGCTAACCGTGGCCGACAACGAGGACGCGTGCAACATGACGTTTTAACCCAGATTCAAGCTTACCTATGCATCTGATGTGGCGATCCTCACTATCACGTTGTTGTGGTGGGAGTATGATTCTCAACACTTTTGTCACTATACAATAGAACATAGGTTTACAAGCCGTACAGGTCATGCCAACCACAACATGAACCAGGTATTCTGTAACCGTTAGCCAATCACTGTGTGGCGGGATGATATGTTTATATAAACTAAGGAAGCGAAGGTAAACACTCCTTGCAGTAATAAGGAAAGGGATAGTCGTACGTCTCTGTGCCTGTAAACACAACTTGCAAAAGGCAGTGAGTGAATTCAACTTAACACTCAGCGATATTCCAGCTACAGACTACACTGTGGCACAGAAAGTAGTGATTACAGTCGAGACGCTTGCTTCTCATTAAACGTACACAATACAGAGGTCCTCTGTATCCTTCGCCCTGACCCGACATTACCTAGTCATGGCGGAAGGGACCCTATACGGTGTGAAGCCTTTACCTGGTTTTCTCAAGAAAAACTGCGCCCTTCAGCCACAGTAAAAGATCTGGGCCTGGATTTTCGAAGCTCTCTTATCGCCAAGACTGACGTAAGGTGATGTTAATGAATGGCACTCACGACTATCGTAGCGTTAAGAGAGTTTCGAAAATGTAGGTCCTGGCTAGCTATTCTCGAAAGGTTCGTAGCCCTACGAGGTTCTTAAACCCATTCTTAACACATTGGCTACAACCAAAATTAAGAATTCTTAGGGCTACGAACGTTTCGAGAATAAAGGCCCTGGTTATATACAGATACGATGCATAGCTTGAACCCCTTCGCATACATTCGTTTCAAATGATGTCAGCCCACCGAATCAAACACATTTAAGAATACAGACTGATATGAATGTAAATATGGGCGCCATGGTCAGTGGTACCAACAACCATATGATAAATCTTATATTGTCTCTGTACAATTAGATCGTATTTCTTTCACGCAGTCTCAGCCAGGGCGTTTCTTGTCGTATGACTCTGTGCGTATTTTACGAACGCTTCGATTAATTGTTGACATGGCGGATTTGGTTTCGTATTTGTTTGCAGGTACGGTGTTTTCCGAGGTATCAATCCATTTTTCAATCTTTTCAATGAGGAATGTGTTGATATATATGTGCACAAATCATTGACTATCTTCAAGGCAGATTTATCAACTCATACGTTTGGGGTATTTAGAATACCGCGTTGGCCATCTTCCTAATTCTTGAGACATTGAGGTCTGTGAGACAGTGCGCGAAAGTGTCCACACGTTGCTAACCAGTCCAGCTAGCAATGCTTGAAAGTTACTAGCCCACAAAATAATTCACTAGCCCGAAATTTAAATGTTGAGACAGGTGTCATCACTTACATGCTAATATGATGAACATTTTTATCAGGTCATAATCTTGCAGGATTTAAGAACATGTTTTAACTTAACAGGTCGGTGATAGTTATATATTTATAAAATAACCTGATGAAATTTCTCTAAGCACTCCATTTAGTGGAGATTCACTGGCCCTATTTGAGTTTTACTAGCCACAGGCTAGTGGGCCACTGGTTACTATGCACACTGGAGACAGACAACACATGGCAGGTGCGCCACCCCCTCCAAATGTACAAAGATGTGGTATGATCTCAGTCAACTTGATTGCATACTATCTTCAAAAAACTCACTAGCCCCAACTCCAAGCTGTGCTAAGGACAACTCCGATGATGCCAGTCATCATTAACCAGTATATATGTCAAGGCTACAACATTCCAGCCAAGGAACACCACACATGGCGCAGACAGAGAATCAAACTGAGACCAACACCATTATGGTGAGAACTCATCCACTCAGCTACCCTATTGCCCCTCCCAGCAATGATGTGAGTTGAAAGCTACAGAACAAACAACAGAAGACTGGTTGTATACATGACATTCACTTTCTGGTAATGAGAACATTGAGGGAATGACTTCCTCGATCTGTCCCCCAGCTTGCCAACCAGCTCTCAGGCCGGCCCAATCATGCTGACATGTACACAGACTTGTATGGCTGCTAGACGCCTTGATTCCAAATATATACACCATGTGACAACCACTGTACAATGTTCTCTTGATAAATGTAGCGGTAGAGACAGGAATCAATAACAACTTGAGATGACAGATAGGGCAATTTGGCCAACTGATGTAGTCAATAGGTGTGTCTATTCTCAGAGAGGATGTACAGGTATATGTTCATAAAATGAGTTTTGAAGTTGAAATAAAAATACCTTCTGATACTTGATTTTAAAAACGTTATTGTTAAAAGTGAATTTAAAAAATGAAGCTATAAAAGCTGACAAAGAATTTACAGCATTTTTATCTAGCTTGGTATGTATACTGTCTGGTTTAATTATGCAATTATGTACATTTGTAAACACGACAATATGCAAATTTCAGTGTCACAGACACTAAGAATCACCGAAAAATCACACTGGTGAGCCAAGTAAATTTCAAAGATTTCTATTATTGTAGTGTTGTTAGAAACAATATTATGCTTTGATTGGGAATGTGCACATGATGTAATATATTTTGAAATTCACAATCATAGAATACAAACAGAATCCTTGTAGAATCTTTGACTATATTCACAGCATGCCACTGATCGGCACTGCATGTTTCACAACAGAAATAAAAAACATATTCATCATAAAATCTGACATAAAATATAACTCATTGACAACAGTAAAATCAAGATCTATCAACAATCATCACTAATCAAGATAAACGTATTGCAAAGTAATAAAACATTCGCTTGTAAAACATATGTCTTTCACATAGGAATATATCTCCTAAAATAATGAGTCTGAGGGAAATCCTCATTTTTTAAATGGATGTCTAGAAAGAGGTGTAAGTAAGTTTGAGCACTTAAGGACAGTACTTCCCTCTAAAAAAGGCCATTTCCAGTTCATGCACTGTTAATGAAGTAACATTGCATTACCATTACATCGCAGCCTTGAATCCTCAGAAGAAATCAATTTAGTTGCGTGATCAAACTTTACTTTTTAAAAGAATACATATGGATTTATGACATATTATCAAGATTTTAAATTTGTGAGGGCAGTGCAACTACTTGAGGTTCATGACTTAAAGCTCTGTCATTCTTGATATACAGAAACACACTGAGGCTAAAATGGCAATGTTGGTTCTCACGACACCTCAAACCGGCAGTTGACATACATGTTGAAACTACGAAAAGAAAATATCCAAAACTGATTTTTCTTCAGATATCAAACGTCTTTGAAATGAATGTTTCTGTGTCTCATTCGAAAAACTCTATCTACACAGAGATTAGCAGCTTGAAAATATAATAAAACACTGGCACTATTTGGACGCAAGTCTGAAGTTTACCTGAGAAATTGTAAAGCTTGTTTACAGTTATATGTTACATCACTTCCAGCAAGCTATTTTCACCCTTCCTTCTTGATGTCACAGAAAATGTGCATATGTAAGACTTACTCCATTTCTGTTATATGGCACTGCAACTGTCCTTCAGACGCAGTCAGAATAAGGCCATGTTCCAGCATACATTATATCACGACCTTTCTTCCTCAAGTAACCTGTTCAATGCCATCACTCAACGTTGGATGTTGGAATTTGGTTCAAAAATACACATTACATTAGTGAATGAAAACAGGCCCATATAACTGCCTCAGATGGGCTACATTTCTTATGGACGGTGTAAATTTACAGCTATTCTGATGGTATGGTAAAATTTTTTGGATGTTCCATTCATCTGGGCTAATTTACCACATGTAGCCTGGTTAAATCATTTTTGGGCTGGTAACATTTCGAAGTTACCCACCCTGATATCTGGGTGTGTTTTGGGCTTATTTCATACACTGGTTAGAGTTACATATTTCACAAATGTACCTTGTTGAAGAACAATGTGACTAATTCCTATTTCATATAAACCTCATAAATATTTTCAGGAAACTTTGGTTCATAAATTTCATAAAAAACAAAACAAAAAAAAAAAAAACAAAAAAAAAAATGATTCCATTTGATTTCTATTCTCTGACGTGTGGGATTAGCAATGAAGGATGTGAAGTACATCCAGACATCTACAATTTCAGATTTCAATAACATAAAGTTTCTTTCTGAATTTTACGAAATATTTCAGTTAGTGGAACATCTCAAACTGTACATGACAGTACTGGAGACAAACAGTGACTGATGAGATCAGATCTGACACTCTATTGGTGCAGCCGGACTGTTTCACCACTGGATTTGATTCCTGATATAAGTAACATGTCCGAAGCTCCTTTCTGATGTCACTGCCACAATAATGCTTGAATCTTGTTTACAGTGGCATTCATTCCCAGGGATCAACTCAAGAGATGTTAACCTACTTGCACCAGGTGCAACCAAAGATGAAAACCTAGTTGCATCAACCAAATTTAAGTTGCAGTGAATTTATTGCAATATATAATGACAGAAATGTCACTGAGTTCTTTAGATGTTTGACTTAGAAGTCTACCCACTAAAAAATTAATTGCAGGTTAGACTAATAATTAGGTTGCACTTTCTGACATTGGGTTACACCAGTGATAGTAACAAACTACCTGAGCCCTGACTCCCTATCAATCCCCTTCGTGGACTAAATGCAAAATATACTGTGTGAATTCATGTATGTTTAGAGGTGATATTTATGCGTTATTCATCAAAATGGTAACATCACATCTGGTATACACTAAGCTCCAACTATGACTGGCACGGACAAATACAACCCTTCTTGTCAAATCTCCTACATTTATCTCAGGCAACAGTTTCCTTGTCATGTTCATAGATAAAATGAAACAACCATGTAAAACATCACTTGTAAATTATTTGGACCAACACAACTTAGAACTTTCAGACAATAATGATCATATCCATTTGTAGCAAAGCAAAAAAAAGAACAATATATATAATATACATGTCTAGCAGCCATACACTTGGGAAAAGTTTTAGAAGCAGATGATTCAACAAGCCAATCAATTCCAAGGTAACAAAACATCAGCCAATCACATTCAAGGACACACTTTGATCAGCCAAACAGTTTAAAGGACAATTAGATGACCAATAAGATCGGCATACACAACTTCAAACATCTCTGGATCAGCATAGTGACCATTAAAAGTGTATAAATCTGCATTGCCAACAACAACCTTTTCTCCAATTCTTTCCATAATACACCATGCAGACAGTGATACAGTCTAGCAATATCAATAATGAACATAGATATAGTTTCAGCCCTTGTCATCATCGTACCATCATCATGATTTCATTCAAATTCAACAATTCCAATGGTACAGTATTTTTTTCAATACTAGTCATCTTTGGTACATTGGTACTCATTCTCAAAACACAACTGCACAAATACAGTGTTTGGTTGTCCCTGCAAAGTTTCTACATATTTTATCATTTACAAAACATAAACCATTGCTCATATGAGTTCCCCCAGGAGCGATACAGCAGAGAACACAACTTAGAATGCACTTGTGGCTGAAAATATACTGCAACCGGTAAATAATTTGTCTGCTATCTTTCATGATCAACAAACTTCAACTTTAATAGTGTGCCATTAAAAATTAACAGTAACCATGGTAACGATACATGTTTGGCACCCGTAACAATATAGGAGGCAACAGTGAGACCCTAAAGAAACAAGAAACTGGGGACAAGGTCTCTGTTGTCATAACAACAGATGGATTTAGGTCCACATGTGGAGCCCTAACAGGCAGTACTCTGCCACAACTATCAGACTGAACAACTACAACTCCTGGTTCATGTTCTGCTGCTGCTGTCGCAAGAGTTACAGCTAAAATACCATTACTTGCAGCAGTTCTAGTAGATCTACTTATGTTTCTTAGGTCACACCGTTTACAACACTTGGTCTGATTCCCAAATACAAAAATTAGAAAATAAAGTATACCTGTAACGAAAGGCAGAGGGGTTTTGTTTTTTTTCCTGTTCATAAAAAAATTAAAATGCTCAAAAAAAACAACTACAAGAACAAACTTTATGGATTAAAAACTTCATCTCGTGAAGCAACGTTTTGTAACAGATTCGTGTATCATTGTGAAGTAAGTAAGCAAGAATTTGTATGAAAACATTGCTTCATCTGAACAAAAAAAGTTGATAAGTTTGTCCTTAACTGATTTACCAACTTCTAAACATGCCACTCAAAGGAAAAATTATCATTATTACTATCTGAAAAAGATTTCCCAGCCCCACTACTTCTGTTCTTACATATTATTGTGAGGAACCACTTTCAAGTACATTGGTATCTTAAACTGTCTTTTTAGATTATTTTGTTTCTACTCTCATACGTATAGTTTGGTACCCAAATCTGTCTGAAATGAGCAATATGCTACCAGTTGATGTCTTCCACTGGACATACTTGAAACTCTGAAACATGCCTGTCTCTTGGCACAAGGTACTGCAGTGCACCTTCAGAGTGGTTCAGTCTGAGAGTCAGGAGAAACATTTGCCTCATATGGAAGTATATACTACATTTCATACACTGCTGCTAAAATTATTATTTCATCATGTATCTAATCAAAATCATATCCACAAACACACTAAAAATACAAACATCATTTACAAAGATAAAGTTAAAATGTTTTCCTGACATATTCTATGATCATTCCTATTCGATAATATTGTGCCAGCACAATGCCTTATATGTATATGAAAATGTATAAACTCTTTTGCTTAAAATGCTCCAACTGAATGAGTAGCCTGAGGAAAAAAGGATATTTCAGATCCACTGCATATAATCTTCACAGCAGCTTTCCCCATCTAATATGTTAATTTTACGATCAGGCGCCCAAATTTGCTAGAAAGTGATATGAACAAATCAGGGATCCCAGAAGAAGGACCATTCCTGCAGTTTAATATCCATTTCAATGAAGACCAGTATTGAGGATAACAAATTCAATGTTTTAGAAATCATCTGACAACATATTCACCTACAAACAGTTTATTTCAGTTTTTCCAGTTTCTCAAAGGTTACCATTAACACTAAAAGTAACCTTAACCTTAGCATAGTGCAGACTGCCTCAGAGTATCAGGCTAGATTCTTCTACTTCAATATGGCTGTTATGGCAGCCATGCTGGATGACAAACAGGCACATAGATCACACGAGGATGACCAAATTGTGACTGCAATGTCTTCACAAGATTTCACAGATGCTTGTTTATTGGTTTCTATTCAACAAAGAACACTTCTCTAGTGGTGATGGAGGTACTACATGGACGATAACAAGCCAAATGAAGTCAAGAGTTCAGATAGGGAGTTCATCCAGCAAAATACAAAATGGCTGATGTAGTTCCAATTTGGACCAGCATCAAATTACAATCTAAAGATTTCTGCAAAATTTTAGCTCGCTGTGTTTCAAGGGAAGATAACTTCAGGTAAAATCAATGAATTGCCCATTACGACACAATTCCACACAACCTCTTAGGCCTTGTGAGTTATCAAGTAGTAGAATAGTGTCTACTGTGAACATTTTTGATATGCACAGATAATTCTCAGGAGAGACTATAGAAACGTGCAATTTTAATGTGCGTTGACGCTGACATCATTCTCAGAGTTCAAGGGCACAATAATAAGAAAAATGAGGTTACTCAGCCATATATTGCAGTTTAAGATATATTTAAATAACTAAATGAATAGATTTAATATATATAAATTCCCTGCACTGTCATACTGCACATATACAGGAGATCTCGTCAACACTCTGGTGATACAGGAGAGTTGGCCATGGTCCTACCAGCATGAGCCACATTACAAAAGCAATTTAAAACATCAGCACACATTCACACCAAACATAGCATCCAGATGACAGGATATGTTGAACTTGCTTCTCCTAGGTACTCAGCTATTTGTCATTGTGAGAGAGCATCCCTCTGAAGATAAATTCTAATACAATCTCATAAATGTCTGATCCTGAGTGCTGCTATGGCTAACAAAGATCGGAGGACATCCACAGATTGACCTTTCATCTGACTAATCACTTTGCCACTCTCCAGTTGAAGCACGTGACATTTGGAATGTGTGTATCAGGGTATTCGGAACATCAAAATCACTGTTTGTTTCTCATTACACTGAAATGAGCATTTCGGATGAGACATACCAGAGTCTGTGAAAGCCTAAAAATATATCCGGACATCTGGTAGCATATTTCAGAACATTCATTTGTGCAGATTTAAAATTTAATATTCTAGAAATTGTTCCTGAATGGTTCATATCGACTTCTGGTGATTTATTTCATTAGCAAGTCAAAGTTCATGACTTGATCTGTAATGGGATGTCCTTTGATCTTTGTGTTGTGGTAGCAGCCACTAAGATTTGATTTAAATGACACTGGCTTGTAATGTGAAGACAAAAAGACTCCTGCATGTATAAACAATTTAACAGCTCATAATGTAAACTTAACATCCTTGTTTCCAGCTGCAGCTTTCAGTGTCTCTGATTTCTCAAAGTCTATCTGAGCATAAGAAAGAGGTGGCTCCCCTTTATCGTCAGCAGCAGAACAATGGCGACTCTTTGTCCGTGGTGAGCGCAAGCTAGTGTCACTGTCACCAACAGCCTCAGAAGACCCAAGATCTAGGGAGGCATAATTCAGCACCTTTTCACTGCTGGTTGCCAGTTGCTGTGACGACGACAGCGTGTTACCAGAAGAGTTTTGTTGTGACGACAGTGTGTTGCTAGATGAGTGTTGTTGTGACGACAGCGTGTTGCTTGGGAACGTCATCTGCTCATATGCACTGAGATCACTGATGCTGTGTCGACTACGAGGATTTGGATCAACAGCGAGCGTGGCTCCAGCAGCAGCAGGTTTGGACTGAATCTCGTCCAAGGTCAGCATGGCTGGTGTACTTCCGGGGCGGGTCAAGGTCTTGGCATTTGGTTCTTCTAGGTATTGACCATCCTTGACCTTGAGTTCACCTTCACCACTTGACATGCCTGCAGTTTTAGCAGGTGCTGAAGAGGCAGATGCAGCACTTCCTAAATAATGCTTGGCTCGCAGCCCTCCAACTTCCTGCCTTTTTGTTGATGGGGACTTCACAGTCTCTACTCTGGCTTGAGGCTTTACGGTTTCTCGGACTCCACTGTGTTCAACACCTTTGTATATTTCACCTGCAGTCTGAGGAGTCTGTTTGTTGGTATTTGACAATGGAGGATCTACGGATGTCCCTTCATGACAAGCCATTGTTCTCTGAGAAATTTGTAAGTTACAATATACGCTACTGGCAGACTGTGGGACTATATTGGAACATTTCTTCTGAGTAGCTGCAGCATCGGCTGAACATTCTGAGGCCTTCTTCTTGCCCTCATCCTTGACTAACGTACCTGTTTGTTTCACAGGAGCACTAACCATGTAGTCACTGGCATCCCCCTTCACTGAGGTGAGGGGTGCACTACTTTTTAAAGGAGAACTGAGTACATAGTCACTCTGATTGTTTCCCCCTTTAGATATACTAGGAGCGTTCCCTATCGGAGAACTCAACACATAGTCACTATCATGTGTTTTCGCAGATTTGGATGAAGCAAGACCACTTTGAGACGTTGTTACCCGTGAATCTCCTGAGGCAGATTTTGGTGTCTCTTTTTCATATTTTATCCCAGAAGAAAAGAATGATTTCATTTTTTGGGGTTTAGAGAATCCTGACCCAGAGCCCACATTCCCTGGTTCAAAGCCTACATACTCTGATTCAGCACGTATAGGCTCACTTCTGGATCGATCTGTCTTTGAGCCTGAATGGGCTCCCTTAGCAGTTTGTCCTGCTGGTGCAAACTCTACGTACTCATCACTAGTGGCAGCGGCAGCAGCAGCAGGAGGAGGAGGAGCAGCAGAGTCTCTTTTCGTCACATGTGATGACTGTACTACCTTGGTTACATGAACATCTTTAGCTTCATCAATGTGAGACTTCCTCTTCGAAGATGATGACCCACTTTTACGTCGGTGATCTTTACTTTTGCTTTTCTCCTGGCTTCCCGACTGTCTAGACTTCTTCTTCAGTGAGTCTGTACTTCCACTTCCATGTCTCAGTGTCACTGGCTGATGACTCTCATCAGCTGCATGCCCACCCCCCTTCACACTAGGTTCATACATAACATAGGAATCAGGGCTTTCAACTGTCTGTTTTAATTTCTCAGAGGCTTTGATATCTGACCGACACTGACCTTGAACAGAACTTGAATGCCGAGAATGATGACCTTGATCTTGAAGGTCTAAATTCATGTAGGCAGACCCTGATGAAGATGAAGAGGTCAATTCAGAAGGTTCCACATTGATGTAAGTGTCATCGGAATGCCCTTGGACATGAAGCTTCTCCGTGCTCTGGGACTTACTGGTGTTACCCGAGTCATGTGAAGACTTACTCCTACTTGGGGAGGTTGTGCGACTACCCAGGGTCATGTCCATGTACCCATTCTCTCGCCCTCGGTTTGGAGGCTGAGGGGAAGGAGTCTTACGCTTCTCAACCGACATGTCAATGTAGTCGGTGTTCAACAAGTGTGTCTTTGTCCTCAGTTCCTCAGACAACTTCCTCAGTGATTCATTTGATGATACCCTAAGGGAATCTCGAGAACTACGGTGACTCAATGAATCTACAGATGATTTATGTAGCAGCTCTTGGGATGTGGTTCTCACAGATTCATAAGATCCCAGTCTTGCTCCATGTTTAAGTTTGTATGTCCGAGCACTCTGTCCATAGCTAGATGACCGAGGTCGATGACCTTGCAGTGACTGCATGGGGGACTTCCCAAAACTAGATGCTCTGGGGCGGTAGCCATGACTGTCACTGGCAGTACGAGGTCGGTGGAAGTCCAGCTCCATAAAGGAATCAGAGTCATCAGATCTGTAAGATGACTCTGATTTATATGACATACTAAGAGGGCTGGCACTAGGTGTCGGGGATTCCACATTTAGACTTCGACCACGGTGAGTGATGAGGTGAGGTGCACTACAACTTCGGCCATCATTATCTAAGATTCCACGCTTGATAGGGACAGGGTCATGCATGTTAGGGATCCTAGCAGCTGGCTTTGTGGGTGGTCTGCTGCCCAGAGAGTATGTCCTCTTAGGGAAATCACTGGCATCATCTGACAACATGTAGACCGCTGGCTCAGGACGTAGATGGCTACTGTCTATGGGACTTTGTCCGCTGTTTGGGGTCATAGGGAGATAGCCTTCATTACCTGTGAACAAACAAACATTAGGCTAAACAAAATGTATGATTCTTACAGAATTCATGAAGGGCTGTCTGAAACAAACGCAACAGTTATTAAAAGTGAACATACTCTACTACTGCCATTAAGCTTATTGAATGCTTTGGCATGTATGTTATCTTCTGCTATGAGCAAGTCTCCAGGTCTGACCCACAGAATCTGCTATTACATATTCTCCAGACACTGAATCTTACAGGGTATGAATAAGCTGCTAGCTGACTGGTGCCTTTAGTGATCTCCAGAAGGGGAATGTTACAACTTCCATATGGTGCCAAGTCGTGGTTAGCTACAGATACAAAGACACTGTCCATTTGATCGGATGGAATTGAAGTGACACAAAAACCACAAAAGTCAGCTGACTACAGTGAAGAAATACACAAAAACATGTATGCTGCTGAAATGAACCCTTCATTAAGTGCTATCTTTGAAAGAGGAAAAATGAAAATTCCCAAAATTCCTATACAGCTATTGGCACCAGCTTATAGCTTGACCAATATCTTCAGAAAGTTTGTTCCAGAAATATTTTAAGTGTCTTTGCTGCAGAAACAGAATGTGACAGGAAGCAGGATAGACAGACAGCTGACGATGGGCATCTACTGTGATACTGACGCCATCACAACAATGATATAGGTCAAGAAACCGATTTGAGTATGTATGTAATGAAAACAGGGTAAATAATGAAACTGGTTTGGTTTCACAAACAGATGAGTTTACCAACACAACTTGCGGTCTTGTTTGTATATTTACCATAATATTTACCATAGATATTTTTGATCTGCGATTTGTGAAAGCCTCCATGATACCCACACATGTTAAGTAGGTGAGCTGAGTGAGTGAGTATTTCATTTTAAGCAGGTTATGCATGTTAATGGGGGGAATCCCACAATCATGCAGCCTGCATGCAACACTGAAAACTCAAACTCTGATATCTATCCAACAATTAGACAAAAGTATTAAAGCAGCGAACAAAATGGCAGAGACAGCTTCTGAGAGAGAAATGTCTGACTTACTGCCACCCTCTCTGACTGTGGGGAGATGGGAGCTGTGACTCATGTCCATATAACCAGTGCCGCCCCCAACATTAGTACCACTACTGCTGGAGGTAGGCACCCCAGACTTGATGGGTATAGGTTCTGACACTGTCCTTCCCGGCCCCATTGTCATGTAGGTGTCGACCTCCGCACTGGCTGTACTCACATCATGTGGAGCTGAAAGTGAGGATGTAATTGAGAGAATGAGAAAACACTGCTTTAGCATCAATTTCACAGATATAAAAATCAATGTGACAAAGTCCCTTTTTACAGAATAATTCTACCAATCTCAATTACTTCATAAAAACTATTATTCTCAGACAATGATGTGAATCAATGGAAAGAATTCAGCAACAGAACTGTGACTGAATCAGGTTACATGCACACTACAAATACAGATTGGTTGGTAGCAAAATTTACTAATATTTTGAACACATCAAAGTTTTTATAAGCAGTTTCCTTGACAACCTATGTTGTGATGAAGGAGCTGTTCCGTGTTTCACATGTAGGATTTCATATTATAACTGATGAAGTCCCTCGAAACATAGGTAACTGGAACTTCTCTAAACCTCATACAAAATCTCTGCGTTATATTAAAGTGAAAAAACACCTTAAACCTTAAATATTCCCATGATTTTCCACATAAGTAAATCTGTGAATGCTACAATCCTCAGTAGTGGACACTGCACCACACAGAGCAGTAAAATCTGCAGTGATACATCTCTACAGCCTACCTGACTGGGGAGTGCCAAGGTTCATGGCTACATAGCCTCCCCCACTAGTGGCTGTGGGAGGGGTGGTGTTCCCTGGACGCATGTCCATATATGGGCTTGCCTGGCCAGCATCTTCCTCCAGAGGAGTTTTAACTGAAACATGGGAACAAATTACTGTAGTTCCTACATTTCCATTAACAAAATTTAATCCATATCTTAGCATGGGCACAACATAAAGACAAATAAAACTTCCATTGTTTAGTCAAAGTATTGGCAGTATTGATTTATGGCACTGTCAGGTTCGAACAGCCCCCTTCACTTTGACCCACAACAGTAGAACAGGCACTGCCTGCTTGACAATTCCCAGTTTCACTTTGACCCCCATCAGTAAAATAGGCCATGACAGCTCCAAACATCTCCATTTTACTTTCACCCACAACAGTAACACAGGCACTGCCTGCTCCAAACACCTCCCTTTACTTTGACCTACAACAGTAAAACAGGCACTGCCTGCTCCAAACACCTCCCTTTACTTTGACCCACAACAGTAAAACAGGCTCTCTAAGCTCCAAACACCTCCCTTCATGTTGACCCCCATCAGTAAAACAAGCACTGCCAGCTCCAAACACTTCCCTTTACTTTGACCCACAACAGTAAAACAGGCTCTCCAAGCTCCAAACACCTCCCTTCATGTTGACCCACAATAGTAAAACAGGCACTGTCAGTTCCAAACATCACCCTTCACGATGACCCACTCCAGTAAACAGGCACTGCCACTTCCAAACACCTCCCTTCAATTTGACCCACAACAGTAAAACGGGCACTGCCAGCTCCAAACACATACCTTCAGCTGGGGAGGAGGAGACTGATGTGAAGTCATGAGAACTGAAATCCTGCTCGAAGTAGCTGTCATCCTCCTCATCAATCACCTGGGGAGAATGTTCTGACATCGTCCCAGCATATGATGGTGGTCTGGGAACAGAAGAAAATAAGGACATGACCTACCCCTTCAGACTTCACATAACACCATGAAGGTACCAGAACAAGAAGACTTCCTGTGCATTACTTGCCAGTGGAACATACAGCTGAGTAATATTTTTTTATGGCAATATTACCCTATTGTAATACAGCTAGACAAATGACATCATAATGGTAAACAGTTATGACGTCACAATGTTAATACCTCTGTCACAATGGTTTAATACCTTGCTTGACTCAAAAACAGTTGGAAATCATCATACTGTAGGCAGTTTCCATCAATTTATGTTTGGGATGTAATAAACAGAATACTAAACTCACTCCCAAGAAAATCCATTGCAATAAAACTTTGAGAGATTTAGTTTCAACCTTGTTTTGCTTTTGCTTGTTTGTTACCAAATCATTCACTCGTTTGAAATAACTGGTATAACACAGAATGTCGTTTAGCATCCCCCATATCTACAACAGATGAATAGAGTACCACCAGAGGTACATCAGAGATGTGTAAGTGAGGCCCTTGGAACACTTTATGTCCACAAGAATATTTCACCATGAGCAATCTGCTGTTAGTCACTAGTCTGAAGTGTGTATAATCCTGTCTGTCCACCATGCTTTAATGGTAACAGCCTAATTACATTAGAACACAGGTGAGTGGCACAAACAACATTGATAATGTTCTTTGAGTCCCTTTGTTCAGTCTTGGACTTAAGCTGTTCATTATGCATGCTCATCATTTCCTGTGTGGCCATTTGTCTAAAAGAGTAAGTGAGTGAATTGACTTTTACGCTGCACTCAGCAATATTCCAGCCATATGGTGGCAGTCTGTAAATAATTGAGTCCGGACCAGACAATCCGGTGACCAACAACATGAGCATCGATCTGCGCAATTGGGAACTGATGACATGTGTCAACCAAGTCAATGAGCCTGACCACCTGATCCTGTTTGTCACCTCTTACGATAAGCATAGTCGCCTTTTATAGCAAGCATGGGTTGCTGAAGGTCTATTCTATCCCAGACCTTCACGGGTCTTGTCTGAAAGAACACTTACCACCAAAAATTGTTAAAAAGGTATGTTTTAATAACAATATGATCTCTAACGATACCCTTCATTTCCCAGGTGACATATTATTAACACATAAACTAACTGGTTTCATTTTTATTTTTTTGTGTTTTTTTGAGTCATAAACATAAAAATTGTTGTGCACATTTTGCGTCAACCTGCAACAACATTTTCTGGTTTTCACATTTATCCAGAAATACAGAACAATATAGAATTATATCACAAATAAACCATTCTTCCCAGAAGGATTTCTTTGACATTAGTCCTGATATCTGCCTGAGTACACATGTAGCATTACTGTAAAGTATCAGCTCTATCTAGTGACACTGTACAGGAGATAACGTGTGCTCACAAGAATTCCATTGGACTGAGGTCCTCTGCGCCTGCCAGCATACTGGAGCGTGATGCCCGGGACTCAGCGCTGTCAGACCGGAACCGGTGGGGGCCCAGGTGCATGTCTAGGTGCCTGGAAAAATGATAATGGTAAACATATGAACTTGAATATTTTCAAAAATGTAAGACTGTATATTAGCGTTTTGAGCGTGGTGCAGAATTCAGCACACTACAAATGCCCTTTTATTATTATCATCATCTAACAATGTGCAACAGTGTTTAATATTTTACAGAACTTAATAGTACACACTTGGCCTGTAAATAATCTGTGTGACCTCCTCTTACTGCCAGGCAGGTATTCTTAACCAAAAATGGAGTTTCAGGTGTTTGAATGAAGGTCTGACACTCTAACACACCAATCAGAATTTATTGGGTGTCTCGACCAGACAATCAAGTGATTGCTATTGTGGGAACAATCCACACATTCAGACTATGGTGACACGCTACTGAACAAATCTTTGAGTAACACTCAAACTACCAGCATGCTCAGAACTCAAAGATCATATATAACAAATACAAGCAACTTGTCAGATATTGAATGTTATTACCAATCATCCAGTAAAAAGTTCTTGTTGGAAAAACATTCTATTTTTCAGAATGAGTAAGAATATTCAGACACAAATTCAACAATTCTATGACCAGATATTATTGAGAGTGGAGACAAATATTGAAATATCACACATGACAAGAATGACAAGAAGCCTGGTTTTAAAATATGATGTCATGAAGAGTGACACACAATACAGCAAGAAGGAAAACATAGAGCTGACAACTAGATCCAATAATAACAGGAAGTCACTGACGTACTTACATTAGTGGACTAGTTCCTGGGGAAACAGTGTCTGCTGGCAGTGAGGTTGAGCGATTGGTTGGATACACTGTTGACACAGGCCTTGGATGGTCATCAATCTGCTTAACTCGAACTCTACGAGGACTGAAAAACACACGGATAAAGGTCATAAACAAAATGACTCAAGTTTCCAAAGCAGGCAAGAAGACAATTCCATTGAATGGGAAGATAAACCATCTGCATTTTGAATACTGGTGTATGTCACTGTTTACACTTAAAACAGCTATTTAAAACAGAACTGAACAGATTTGATTAAAGTGTAAAATTAAAAGGCATGAGAGAAATCAATAAAAAATTTCAATTTTGCATAATACTGTAAATACTGACAATAACATCATTGCAAAATATCCTGCATCAGCCAATATTTCTAGCATGTGTAGTGTGGACAGCATGTGTACATTTGTTTTCACAATGTTTTAACTGTGACTATAGAGCTTGTGGGAAATGTTTCTCACCTCTGTGTGTGACTTTCACTGACAGTGCGAGGTCGGAAGTCCTGACTAAGTGGTCGGTTGCGGATAGCAATACTTTCTGATCGCTTTTCAAAGCGACCACTGTCAGACTCATCAAAGCTGCTATTGGCAGTGGCTTCCTTCATACATCTGAGAAAACATATTACAATTGTATCATATTTAAAAATGGTTAGGAATTAATACCATTTTTTAGAAAGTCTAAACATGGATATTGTTAGATGATAGGACAATAGTTGCGATTTCTGCCTCATTGTGGCAAAGTACTTGTATCTACTCCACATGTTTGGAGACTCAAACATACACCATTGCTGTAAGGAGTGAACACTTTCACTACATAACCATCTATCACACATATCAAAGGTGCCGTCACACCGATGACCCTGGTACAATTCCCTACATGGGTACAATGTCTGAAGACCATTTCTGGTGTCTCCTGACATGATGTTGCTGGAATATTGTAAAACTGAACTCACTCCCTCTAAAATGAATAATATTCCATGTTCATAATCCAAATTTAAAATCCTAGTTAAATCTAGGGGGCTTGGAAAAGTAGGGCGATACCAGTATTACTGCATTTCAAAATGATGTACATATCACCTCATATGAATAAAGAATAAAGTCTTTTTTATCAAGGTGACTTTTCTTTCTGTAATGATTGACATGATTATGAACCACTTGATTCTTTGATATTCATACCTTGAAAACTTTATTTAATGCTTACAGATAATTTGTCAACTCAAAGTCCAGTTCAGAACTTCTGATTTAGATTGTTACATATTGAAAGAAAATCTCTGAAAGATCCTCCTTTGCTTTTTTAGTTTTGAATTTCTCTAAAGCCTTGCTGGCATCAAAGGTTGAAACAGGTACGCTCTCAATAATTATTACCATCAACACTCTTGGCTGCTTTCTCACTAAGTCTGTTTCTATGTGATGTTTTCATAACACTCTGACTTGAATAAAACATTCACAAATTGCTGTCTTGACTGGCAATGTTAATCCAATGTAGGCAAGCTTCAGTAGGTTTGGGAAAAGATCCTTGTGACAGCCATCAATGATTTGTCTCTTGGATACTTCGTTGGCGTTTTAAGAAGTCAAATTCTTGTTTAGTTGACCTTGCATCAATGAGGGCATGTTATAACCCTTAGGGCTGAATGCTAAGACATAAAAAGATGAAGTCACTGTGACACTTTCTGGGGGGAATCTTGTGCTAAGATTTTCTATCAGTTTCTCAATAAAGGTTAGCATTGGTGGCTTCACAACTGCATCCTGTTGTTTGCCGTATTTCAGTTCATGCCCAAAGAAATTATTAATATCTGTCAACAGAGACTGGCCCTCTTGTGAGTAATGTCAGTCTAGGAACTGTACTAGCAACCAATGGCTTCAGTGATGCAACATCCAAACTGTCTTTCTGCATCACTAAATTAAGCTCAGTTATCACTGGTATTGCATCCATAAGGCTCCAGGTTAGAGCAGCAAACTTGAAGTTAGTGAGGGACTTCAAGAGACCTATAGTTCTTAGATCCTTTGATCATTCAGTTGATTGAAAATATAAAACCAGGCTGTTCCAGGATTTGTAGATAGCTTCAAACACACTACAGAAGCTGAACCATCTTATATCATACATTTCCCTTACTTTGATGAGAGGCTGATGTAGCAATTCCCGTAGTCTAGCTAGTTTGCTGCTTCTATTGGATAACCTCATGAAATGATGGTAAAGGTTTGTGAGAGTAGATTTGTACAATTGCACAATGTCTATCTTAATTGATTTCAAAAATGAAATTAAAACAAACTCATTTTCTGAAAACGATCGCCGAAACTGTGTTTTGAAGTGCTATAAATTATGCAATATGTTTAGAGTTTATAGTCTAATGCTGTCAATTAATTAATTGATCAAATCTTAATTTTACTGAAAAATTTGATCTATTTTCATAATGAAGTAAATGGAATTTTGTGTCCCCAGTGTCGGTAGTTATTTTAACCAAGGGAGACTACTCTGTTGTGTTTTCATATTATAGCTTGAACTTTACTGTGTCTGACTCTGATACAAAAAGTCAATCCCTGTCAATATAAAGCTTTTTACGCATGGTTTTTGAAAGGTAGGTATGGATAAAATTACTGTGCATGACGGTTCATGACGTTGTTTCTACGAGGGGTGATTCAATCATTATTAGTGTGAATCGTGCATCCTAGAATAGACACTGTGAATTTGTCTACTAACCATGAATACAGTATGTCCATGTTTTGGTGTGCGTATGGTAGGGTGGAAGGAGAGTATTGTAAGGTTTTACAGTCAGTTCTGCTCCTGTAAAGAGCACAACCACCAAATTCAGTTGAGGTTAAACTTGCTACCATGGAAATGCAAAAAAAAAAAAAAATTTCATTTTTTCTTGAGAAACCAAACGTACAAGAAGGCACCACTATACCAACAGACCTATCTGTATGCCAACTCTGGTGAAGAAATAGTTAATGATTTAAAGTTCTGCTTCAGAGAAGAGCACAGCCATGAATTTCAAAGCTAAACTTGTTTTCATGGAAACCACAAAATTTCACACACTTGTGTAATACACAAAAGGCATATATCTAGTGAACATGGTGAACATTCATACCAAGTTTGATAAAGCAAAAAGTTTGGGAGATTTACTCCGGACAAGATAACATCCGAAAAGTCACAGCCTAAGCCATATATGGACACCACAAAAGATAGAAGTCATATCTGGGTCTAATAGCCAAAAGGCACATCTGGGGATCAAGCTTGCCATGTTCATGCAAAAAGCACATGCATGCAAAAGGATCATATTTGACATATGTACCATGTTTTATGAGTTAGCATGTATAGATTAGAACATATGCTCTGCACAACATAACATCTTCATACTAGTCATAGTCATAGCCTAAGTCATGTATGAGCTAAAAATGAAATTCATGTCTCGGTCTAACCCCCAAAAGTCATATAGGTATCAAGCTTAACATGTGTACCAAGTTTGGTTAAGCTTTCACGAATAGTTTAGGAGATATACTTTGGACAAAGTTTGTGGACGTATGGTTGGACGAAGCCTGGTTCCATATCCACTGCCACTTCGTTGTTGTAGGGGTTAATTACATTGAGTACAGTTCCCTCAGCTAAAGAACATGATGCTGGAAGTCTTCATGGTGCACTGATGACGTACTCACTACATCTAAGACAAGTTTTTGTTTGCATGTACTGCCTGTAGTTAATCCAAAATGTTCAGAAGGACAATGTTTTCACATTGGTTCACATTATATGGTTCATCTCCAGCACTTACTTAAGTATAGTTTCATGCATGCTCTGTGATATGACCGAGTCCTCAACATGCATCCAGAGCTCTCCTGCACCTGTTGGAGCCCAGCTCCCTACCTCCATTCGGAACAGATTGTCATGGTGAGCCAGCGACCGTACTGTGGCCAGCTGAAACAAAACATCAATCCTAGAATACATAGCTGAATCTACATGACCTCATCATCTATCACAGTCAGGGTGGCCCCTGAAGATCCGTGGTAATAGGTCTTGAGCAACCCATGCTTGCCATAAAAGGCGACAATGCTTGTCATCAGAGACGACTAACGGGATCAGGTGATCAGACTCCCTGACTTGGTTGACTCATGTCATCGGTTCCCAATTGCGCAGATCAATGCTCATGATGTTGGTCAATGCACTGAATGATCCAGACTCAATTATTTACAGCTGCCACCATATGGCTGGAATATTGCTGAGTGCGGGGTAAAACTAAACTCACTTATTCACTTATGGTTAGGTGAAGACTCAATCTACAGATCAATGTAGTGAAGCAGCATGTGCAGAGAAAAATGTAATGGAGAAGCATATTGTGGTGTTGGTGGTTCTGCCAATGCAAAACATTAACTTCAATGTGGCCTTTAGTCATTTTCAGGGGACAGGATTGGGTGAAAGGAAAAAGGACAGGAAAGAAAGAAAAGGGAGAAAGAAAAGGGAGAAAGGAAAGGGCAGAAAGAAAGAGATCCAGGGGGTCAAACACCGAAGAACCCCAATAACATATTTGACAAATTTCTAAATGGCATTGTGTATTCATGATTACCCAGATGACCCTGTGCACTGCATCAATAATGGCTTCTTACCTGGAAAGACACCTGTGGTTTGTCAGAGTTAATTCTGAAAAGACTGATGCTCTGCTTGGACAGACAGAGGCGGAAGTTGCCCTTCAGAGTCTTCACAGTTCCAAGGCCTTTCTGCTGGATGGTCACCTGCCACACATGCTCTGTAACCAAAAACAACATTCTTTAGTCTTCTAACAACCTCAAAGCATACACTCATTAACACAGTGATTGTGTTCTATGGCTCAACATGTCTGTGACATCACTGCAAGAAGAGAAAAGAACTGAATCAGGTATCCAACGTTTGACTCCATGGTGACAGTCACCATACAGCTGCAGAGCTGACCAACAAACAAATATAACCAGGCTGTATCTGCAATCTGAACCCACAGACATAGGTTCTCTAGATTTCACAAGTCCCTAGACTAAATTGACCAAACTGTTTTGTTCAAAATATGGATTATTTTTAAAAACCTACTTTCCCCCCAAATTCAGATGCACTGTAGCAGTGAATTTAAGATTGCATTCAACATGGTTTGAGCAACAATGTTAATATACGCTTTATATATCCGTTTCCTTTACACTTGTCCAGTTGCCAGTGAAAGTCACCTCACAAAGCCATTCTACTTTACCAGCAGGACAAAGGAAAAGACTTCTACCAATAAGAAACTTCTTACACAGGGCTCCAGATAATTTTTCAACATCAGGAGTATGTGCTCCTTATTTTTTATCAATACAGGAGTACTGCAATTTCTAACAGTACATTTAGAGCACTTGATGGAATTTAATGGTGTATCAGTAATCATGTGCACCACAATTTTGTTAATCTTGTGGAAATGGGTCAATAGATATGTCTGTAAATGATTCTAAGACTGTACACCATTGTTGTGGTTTTTATTCCCCCCAAAAGAAAATATCCTACAATATCATGTATATTTGTTATCCATACATACACTGATATTGCCATTTTCTGGATCTCTGTTTTACAGATTCTTGCAGCTGACTTGGGGACAAGGGACACGACTCCCTAAAGAGAATTCTGGCACCATAAGATGACTGGGTCCCAAGTTCTTCTTTACACAGATTTCTTGAACTTATGACACGAGACATGTAAACCAGTAACCCAATGACAGTCATGCTCACTGCTAGACCAAGCAGGCTCATTTGCTAATACATTCGTTGACTGCTATTTTAAGTCAGTCAAGTAATTTTCAGTTTGGTCAAGTAAGTTCAGCAAAAACAGTCAATATGGTAACACTTTTCTTGACCAAATGAGTAATGCTATCATGATCTAAACTCAATCTAGTTGTCTCAAAACCTCTGGAACAGACTGACACCATTCAAATTAGAATTTGATACAGATATTTATTTCCCTCCTGAAATACTTAATAGCATAATGCACATTCTCTTCAATTTGTTCCTGAGCTGACATATCAATTTTGAAAGCACTGGTAAACTATAGGTATTTTGACATTGCTTTCAACTTGCTGCTATCAACACCTGGTTGCATGTTGACTGGTTATAACATCAACAGCACTTAACAAACACAACCCTATCTGTTGTATCAGGTGACATTCCAGAAGTGGTCAGTGACCTGTTTCATTGCACACTACGCCATTGCTCTCTGTAGCCGACACAATGTCATCTTTGGTGCATACACACTTTGATCAGGGGAGATGGGTTGTCTACAGCTTAAGGGCAATCCATGTTAGCATAGATATAAACTTGCCTTATTGTAGCAGTGAAGTGCTCCATCATTTGACACAGTACATGGTTAACACGCTTGACAAACTTAACTACTAACAAAACTGAATAAATAACTGTGTCACAGAAGGTTTCACATTTAGGACTAACACAGAAAATTCAATTCTAAAAACATAATAGATGACTGACGAAGTGCAGGTAGACAGACACGTTATCTACACACATGATGTATATATACAGAACAAACTGTACGACAGACACTGATTCATACAGACACACTGGAGGGGATATATCAATAAATACTGTATGTTTTGATATTCTGATCTGACATAGAATGGAATTAATGTCTTGATATATTGTGATACTTCTGACTTGATCAGTGTTTCCGCTGACTTAATTATTTACCAGACACAGTGTACGGCTGGCTTTCAATTTACCCGTCTTCAACAAATCTTCCCGTCAATTTTCATGTACATATGAGAATGGAAACACTATAACTGATATACTGGGATGCTTTTGACTTGAAATATTGTAATACTTTTGTTGACATATATTGTATTACCACTGTAAACAGAGCTACTTTTGAGATAACATGCATCTACTAAACAGCCCAACATGCCAAAATGGATGCCCTCTTGCTATTGACAGCTCATAACCGAGTTTGCGTCAGGTGAACTGTGAACAGCTACCTGATAACAAGTACACAAAAGCTGTTGCTATGGCAGTGACAACCAACGTAGACAAGCTGGCAATAAAATGAGTCATAATCCACATCATCATTGCAGAATGTCAACAGACCATTCAAGGAATTGTCCAAAATGAACAGATAGTTCACATCTATTACTAATAGTAATAATCCTATCTTAGAATTTCTCTTACACTGTCTGAACACAATCAAGACATCCATTTTGTTTTTTCATGAAAAAGCAGCCATAATTTCTTTTGGGACCAACAAAACATATTTTTCTGGACATATATGACACTTTTTCTTGAAAAGTCTGAGGCCATGCTACTTTTCTTCTGCATCATCTCAAACAGATATATTCGTTTTAAATTATTCCAGGATGTCATCCCGAACTGTGAGAAAAACAAAATTTCAGTCTGTAGGTTTGATGTTATAATAATTGAATGGACGGACTTCCTGAATTGTGAAGGTTGATAAAAGGACCACTTGACTTAATTTTAACTATAAACAGACTGATAAGATTCAAAGTACACGAGTCCTGTTTACGTCAACAGTCGGCTATGGTCTCCATGCAGTGCACGTAGAACGGTATCAGTGTGTTGTACATAGTCTTACTGCATGATCACACCAAGGTTGCAGTCACAACCTGAGTCAGTCTGCACACATATTACTATAATAAATGAAGGTTCAAGCTAAGCTGGTATCTATGACAAACTTCTTCGCTTATATGAGATGATCATATTATATACTACTCTAAAAATATTATGAACCACCCAACAATTTCATAACACTGTGAATCTGCCACACATGATATAAATATCACATACTGAACACCAAAAGAAGCACAATTTTCGAAAAAATGAAACCTCATAAAGAAGGCATTCATGTTTATGCTTAGTATGTTGATTAACTTGACAAAAAGAGTTGTGTATCTTTTACTGTTCAGCATATACTGTCTCTATATTTAGTGCCCACTTCTGGTCTGATAATTTTTCTTACTTTATGCACCTAAAAATATTTTTTGTCAAAGTCACATGAAGTGGTCAAGGCTCTAATAACAGTAATCTGACTACTGAGGGCCTGGAACACTACTACTGAAGGAAATTGACAGTGTGAGATTAGATCTGGTATACAAGTATTGTACAATATTAATTAGCCATACTCTTACGGTGAGTCCACAGGTTATTATCACTATTAGCATGCTTAGCTGACTCTCAAGGCCACTGTATATTCATGCCACCAGGGCTGGTTATTTCACCAGCTGCAGAGATTACAAAACAAAAGATTATCACTGAAGCCAGATAATCAGTACAAGTGAGTTCAGCAAGAAAACGACTGCTCACATGTTCAATGACCAATTCTAGAAATGAACCTGCATGCCACACACCATCAACCTTATCTTTTCTATTTTAGGCTGACGATCCATCCATACAATAAGAATTAAGTAGGCCTAGGCGATGGATGATAGCAAATATGTCTGTTAGGCAGAAATTTTAACAATTATTGATACAAAAATTGTGTTAATGATACTTTCTATATAAACAACGGTAGGAACATGATGTTTTAATTTTTACACACTAAGTCACTTTGTTATTCAGTATTATATGTCCAGAACACTTTTCTTATAATATTCCATGCATGAATGTTCCACCAGTAATGTGAAATATGTCGTTCTTTTGGGTACAGTTTTGCTCAAATTTACTCATTCAAATTTCTGATAACTGGTCTATACTTATAATGATTATCAATCTCTATGATCTATCAATTGCCAAGTCTAGAATTATAAAACAAACAACAATGACCCTGATCATGAGAAAGGATTTGCCACGAGAAAGGAACATGTAAAAGAATAAATGGTAAGGTTGTATGTGACATGACTAAATTTGGGACTAATCCTGGCACAACAGTGCCCCTGTTTATTGTTAACAGTAATTACCAGTTTCTGACTGCCACGCAGGTGATGCTGTCTTCTGCATTGCAAAAACACCTGAATTCCAACTATCAACAAAGAGTAATGTGTGTGTTTTTTCAATCCAGCAAAATTATGGTATTTATAATTTATGTTGTTCCTTTGATCAACACATCAAAATGTTACCTGCAACTCTGTCAGTTCTTAGAGAGAGACCTGGGCCTAGAGTTTCAAAGCTCTCTTAGCGCTAAGATAGTCGTAAGGTTATCTTATTAATGTATGGCACAATCTATGGCACACTATCTTAGAGCTAAGACAGCCACAAAAATCTAGACCCTGACTGAAAACAGGTAATGGAAGATATTCCATCCTATATCCTGAATGTCCAAACAAACTGTGACTGTAGTCCATGGCACTGTTTCAATGTTGGAATCTTTATGCTGACCAAAACTGTGGAGATCATGTTATGTCAAAGTGATTTTTTTTAATTCTTGTCAAAGAAAACCCTGAAACTTCAGAGTTTGGTGTCTGCTTCTGAAACACTGGTATTGCCATCTAAAACTAGTTCAGGCTTCAAGAAAAGAGTTCTTCTGGATGACAACTTCTTTATTGTGAAGGGTCACAACGTTTTGAAGGATGTTCATACTTCTTCATCCATGGTGAATTAACCTGATGAAGCAAGGACACACTTCAAAATGTTGTGACCCTTCAAAATAAAAGCTGTCATCCAGAAAAACTCTTGTCTTTATGTTTATCACTTCTAAATGTCCTTCAAAGACTCTAGTTCAGGCTTGTAAATATGCAATGACATAACAGTAGAATTCTTGGAAATCAAGTGAAGCATGCTATAGCTGCAATCATGTGAACTCCATGTGCAAGTCCTTCATCCATAAAAATGGTAACTGACAGACCCTGAACTTGGAAAGAGGCAAATATTTATCTCTGTCTGTTTCTATATGAGAGTTTTGCACAACTTTCAGCAATATTCCAGTAATATCATTTCAAGGGACATTAGAAATAGGTTTCACACATTGTATCCATGTGGGGAATTAAACCAGGGTCTTTGGCATTGCTTTATCCCCTAGACTGTTCCACGTTTGTTACAACATAAATGAGGCAATTCCAAGTTGGAAATTTCTACCATGTATCAAGTTCTGAGCAGGTCAAAATATATTCTTGGCAAATAACCATGGTAACCATGTTCTTTATAAAAAGTAAGCAATACTTCCATCATAAACTTCAGTGATAATGAAATTGGACAAAAGGACCACTATGGTTCTGGCATTAATGAAGAATAACTTTCTTCAACTTAACCATTAATTAAAATGTGAAATCCAGTCACTTGTCCATAAAACACCAACAAAAACATGACAAAACACAAACTGCATTTCTGTATCACAATAAAATACTACTGTAAATATCTAGTGCATTGTCACTGAAATGAACACAACAAAGAACACAGTAATGTTGAAGACATATACCCGATCATGAAAACGCTAGCATGCTTTACATGAACTGTGCATGTGTTTGTAGTTTCAAGTATTTAATGCTTCTGATATTCCTACCACTGCTTTCAACACACGTCAGCCCTTCATCAACAACATTCCCACCAAGGGCAGCCATGCCAGTAATTGCTCATCACATGCCAGCAGCTATGCATCTGCAAACACTGCACAGTACAGCTTTCATTCCCCTGCAATAACATGTTATTATTACACAGTACGCCTGAAAGCACCACTCTGACATGCCCTCAGACATCACAAGGAGGAGATCAACCATGGCAGCTTACTTTCAAATTGGGGTTGATAAGGTGTTTCTATTTAAGGCAGTATTGATTCCTTCCATGTTAGACCAGTACCATAACACATGCGATATTTGTAGATAAACAACTCAAGGCTAACTATACTCTCAGTAAACACGCAACTATTTCTAGAAATCAGATCAGCACAATGAATGAAAATAACCTACTGACAGTGATACTAATATGTAACCAAGTGACTTATTTCTTGGACAGGTTTCTTTATCAAGCAGATTGGAAAACGTTGCCAAACAGGATAACTAGCAAGGTGAAGGTCGTATGTTATCAGCTTGGAGCAGGGACATTGCATGGATCCCATAAGAGCTTCAAGCAACATCTGGTCTGGGCTTGAACATGACAAACATGCTACCAGATAATGATCTATATGACCTGTCAGGGTTAAGCAGCGTTGGACAGTGTCATCGAATAACAAATGACTGTTTCTACATCCATAAGCAATAGAATAACAGTTTGACTTCAGTATGTTATATGGCACATTTTGCCAAACTGTGATGTTTGTTACTATGGTTGATAATGGCATATATTTTCAATCCATTTTTCTTCACACTTCACTTGATACATAGAATGTGTGAAGACCATTCTGGTGTATGAAGTATACTCACTAAATCTGAATAATTTGAGCATAAATTGTTTTGAAAATCTTGAGTGATCTGTTGTTTTTTAATAACAGATTTGTGCATTGGATGTGAATATCATTAGCTAGAAAATCTGACATTTTGATCCACAGGTAGAGTCTGACTGAAAATATCCCATCAAATTGGTGAAGACACTGAGAAAGTCTTCACACATAGTAGCCATATGGAGAATCAAACCTGAGTTTTGGCCTGGCAGGCGTCAACCTCAAGCGTACTCCACAGTCCTTACCTGACAGGCAGTACATGTAAGTGGTCCAGTGAGTGATCAGTAATATCATTTCAAGGGACATTAGAAATAGGTTTCACACATTGTATCCATGTGGGGAATTAAACCAGGGTCTTTGGCATTGCTTTATCCCCTAGACTGTTCCACGTTTGTTACAACATAAATGAGGCAATTCCAAGTTGGAAATTTCTACCATGTATCAAGTTCTGAGCAGGTCAAAATATATTCTTGGCAAATAACCATGGTAACCATGTTCTTTATAAAAAGTAAGCAATACTTCCATCATAAACTTCAGTGATAATGAAATTGGACAAAAGGACCACTATGGTTCTGGCATTAATGAAGAATAACTTTCTTCAACTTAACCATTAATTAAAATGTGAAATCCAGTCACTTGTCCATAAAACACCAACAAAAACATGACAAAACACAAACTGCATTTCTGTATCACAATAAAATACTACTGTAAATATCTAGTGCATTGTCACTGAAATGAACACAACAAAGAACACAGTAATGTTGAAGACATATACCCGATCATGAAAACGCTAGCATGCTTTACATGAACTGTGCATGTGTTTGTAGTTTCAAGTATTTAATGCTTCTGATATTCCTACCACTGCTTTCAACACACGTCAGCCCTTCATCAACAACATTCCCACCAAGGGCAGCCATGCCAGTAATTGCTCATCACATGCCAGCAGCTATGCATCTGCAAACACTGCACAGTACAGCTTTCATTCCCCTGCAATAACATGTTATTATTACACAGTACGCCTGAAAGCACCACTCTGACATGCCCTCAGACATCACAAGGAGGAGATCAACCATGGCAGCTTACTTTCAAATTGGGGTTGATAAGGTGTTTCTATTTAAGGCAGTATTGATTCCTTCCATGTTAGACCAGTACCATAACACATGCGATATTTGTAGATAAACAACTCAAGGCTAACTATACTCTCAGTAAACACGCAACTATTTCTAGAAATCAGATCAGCACAATGAATGAAAATAACCTACTGACAGTGATACTAATATGTAACCAAGTGACTTATTTCTTGGACAGGTTTCTTTATCAAGCAGATTGGAAAACGTTGCCAAACAGGATAACTAGCAAGGTGAAGGTCGTATGTTATCAGCTTGGAGCAGGGACATTGCATGGATCCCATAAGAGCTTCAAGCAACATCTGGTCTGGGCTTGAACATGACAAACATGCTACCAGATAATGATCTATATGACCTGTCAGGGTTAAGCAGCGTTGGACAGTGTCATCGAATAACAAATGACTGTTTCTACATCCATAAGCAATAGAATAACAGTTTGACTTCAGTATGTTATATGGCACATTTTGCCAAACTGTGATGTTTGTTACTATGGTTGATAATGGCATATATTTTCAATCCATTTTTCTTCACACTTCACTTGATACATAGAATGTGTGAAGACCATTCTGGTGTATGAAGTATACTCACTAAATCTGAATAATTTGAGCATAAATTGTTTTGAAAATCTTGAGTGATCTGTTGTTTTTTAATAACAGATTTGTGCATTGGATGTGAATATCATTAGCTAGAAAATCTGACATTTTGATCCACAGGTAGAGTCTGACTGAAAATATCCCATCAAATTGGTGAAGACACTGAGAAAGTCTTCACACATAGTAGCCATATGGAGAATCAAACCTGAGTTTTGGCCTGGCAGGCGTCAACCTCAAGCGTACTCCACAGTCCTTACCTGACAGGCAGTACATGTAAGTGGTCCAGTGAGTGAGTGAGTGAGGTCAGTTTTACACCGCACTCAGAATATTCCAGCTATATCGCGGCAGTCTGGAAATAACTGAGTCTGGATCATACAATACAGTGATCAAAAGCATGAGCATCGATCTACACAATTGGGAACCGATGACATGTGTCAACAAAGTCAGCGAGGTTGACCACCCGATCCCGTTAGTCGCCTCTTACGACAAGCATAGTCGCCTTATATGACAAGCATGGGTTGCTGAAGACCTATTTTAGCCCTTGACCATCACGGGTCAATTGGTCCAATAATGGTATTGAAACATATTAAACTTGAGAAGGGATGTGATAATTCACCAATGCAGCAATACACTGAGAATTCTCAAACACTATGATATGGGTATACTCTTACAAACATACTGACAGCGTTTGAAATACCTGCCTGCCCAATTGCCCGAGACAGGTGTAGTATTTTCAACATGAACTGACAGATTCTCAAGTTCACCTGATTGGCGGTCAGGTTATGATTTAAACATGTACATGAAAATATTTTGTGGGCAGGTGAGTTTAGGTCAGGGCTGGTAAGTTTTACATCTAACCAGCCCCTTCATCTGGCTGAATTTTGTTGGAGTTTCTTACG
The DNA here is from genome assembly GCF_037392515.1 of Haliotis asinina. Classification (NCBI taxonomy): domain Eukaryota; kingdom Metazoa; phylum Mollusca; class Gastropoda; order Lepetellida; family Haliotidae; genus Haliotis; species Haliotis asinina. The sequence goes on from NC_090282.1 coordinate 77,885,342, forward strand.
CTGATATAGATTCACCTGTTAATCCTGAATTGATTCATAGTGTCAACTCATACAGTGTCACATGTAGATCCTTTCAGTCATATTAACATATATTTTGTGGGGGGATGTCTAAACAGGGAATTAACTACTTTATATAATATTAGAAAGTAATAAAGCTGACCTACTGATTCGGATAAGTCAAATATATTTCACTCACATACTAACATAGCATGAGAACAAACACAAATTATGCACGTGGTTATATAGGGAATATGGGGTCCCTTAGTGGTTAACCCCCTGGATGCCGAGTTTTTTTTCAGGCGCACATTTTCATAAAGTTTGAAAAGTGAACGTTGTGCGAGATTTGCGCTCGCGTGGTCCTGGATCTGCGTACGGCTATGAAATTGCACAGACATGTAGGATATTTGATTTCCTATCCGTTGGTATAAATATAATTGCGGCTACCTCAGGGGTTTGAGAAAGAGACACTGCTAAAAGTTGTCCAAAACTTTTGTGTGTGTTCAAAAACAGTAAATTTCTCAGTTTTTTATCATGCACCAATAAAAGCACTCTGCTACGATTTTTTTAATTTGGCATCTTTACGGGAAGTGTCAGCGAAGAAAATACAGTTTGATATCTGAACGACATAAGTGTATATGAAATGGATGTATGTGCTAATGCATAACGTCATACTCACAAAATCAAAAATGACCCGCAATAAATGTCAAAAATCGATTTTCTACTATGACGTCAAACGTCGACAGAGAGGTCATGCACGTATAAAGATAAGGGGGCATAACTCAGCTATGGTTTACATTAGGTCAATGTAACTCCGATCACATGGAGAGAATTTGCTATGGATATGGACAGTATATTTTCGTGATGTTTTGTTCACAGTGAACCAAACTATTCCAACACAAATTTCCCCAATGTGAGAGGATACCTTTTGGTAGTTTCACAATTTGTAAGAAAAGATGCAAGTGTACTACATCAAAAATCAGGCAATAGCGATTTGGATGTCCCTATCCGATATATATTTTAGTTCTTAGATTCCCATATTCTCCTGTTTGTGTATATGTATTTTTATTAATTTTCCATCATTATTAACGGAGTAACAGCCACATTTTCAAACGTAATGAAATAACTGAAAATAATGCGACATTTTAGTTGACGTCACAGCATGTTTTGTGCATTTTGTGACGTCGGAAAAAGACTACTCTGGTTGCTGATTAGTATATATCTAACCTAATTTCCACTCAATGTGTAAAAGATTTCGGCTTCTGTGTCAGAATTCAACACTTTTCAGCCAAAATATAAAATGAATGGTATTATCACTGAAATAGTGTCCTGAATATATCAACAATTACACGGTTTTACTACATATCTTATTGTGAGCAACACGCGCACCTGCCTAACATCAATTTAGCATAAATGAAAATTTCACAACACCTGAATGTTCATTGAGTATTCATTTAGGAAAAAGACTTTTCTTCTCATGATTATGAAATCAATTCCCTTCATAAGTATGCAATGAAAGGTACAAAGAGATCGATGTTTCAGTAAAGAAGTATTAGAAAATGGACGTAATGCTTGTCCAAATTAAGACTTGACCTGATGTATATATTTTTAACAATTTCCGTATAAATATTGTTTGAGTTAGACATTCTGCCATCAGATATATTTTAATCGCATTTGAATTGACTTTATTATCGAAAAACAATGATAATGAATCATGAAACGTTTTGACAAACTCGCACCTGGTCAATTAATATTGATAATAGTTTTGTCTATAAAAACGACACGAACCAATACAATGAACAAGACAATTCCTTTAAATAGTAGTATGTGTGCCCCTACATTTGATAAAATGTACAAATCATTTTCATTAATATTATCCGTTTTACTTATAAGTTGGAATTAAATCGTTGTTTATTAACCTGTTCATATGAAACTGCAATATTTGTCCCAACGTATTGAATATTGCACATCACGGGAACTAAAGCACATGTTGCAGTAATGGCTGCGTGTGATCTTCCAACACTTGTGTAGAGGCTTAAAATGTGGTATAATACACTTACTTAGACAGTTTCCCATGTAAATATTATTCAAACAATCAAAAGCTTTCAAAGAATAAAAACGGATACCTTATATCCACACATGATATGGTGTTGAACATGGATATACGTAGATACTGAAATCAGTTTCATGAAAAAATATCTGAACGATGCGCAAAATATACATCACAATACTAAAAGTGCAATCGGAATGGTACAGGCATTGTGTTTACTCTTGTTCAACCGACCTTCACCTCAAAGAAATTGCCTAATATGTGCAACAAAGTTGACGTATGACATCACTACCGATGACCGATTTCTTTCAAAATGGCGGCTTCGCTGAGAAGGGTACACAGGATTTTGCGACGACATTTTGCTTGATTCAGGGATCTTTTGTATATAAATGTGAGATGTAAGTAATCAGAATTATTCTGACTATCTGTGTATTGTGATTTGTTCTTATCGTTTACATTGTAAATGACGGAAGAAGCCAGATATGCCGATAAGTACCGTTGTCGTTCTGCGTGATTTTGCGTCAGTCATGGCGTCACGCTGCACTAAAAGTTTGACAGTTTCTTATGAATTACCAAATTATTTCATTGTATCTATTTTCAATTTGCTATTTTTTGCCACGATACTCTTCCCCTGAATATACTAAGCGTATTGAGCTATTGTAAGCAATGATTAGAGGGCTGGATGTTAGGAAATTTCCGAAAATGCTACGCAGTGTAAAATTGGATTTTTTCTTTGTTTACATTTCAGTCAAGCGCTGTCTTTCGAGCACAGCGTTCGTTTTCATACAAAGTATATTTCGTTTCGTTTTGTCTAGACAGTTGGTATTGGTGACAAAGACCATTTGTAATTTGATTCTAAGATATATGGGGAATTCAATGATGCATTTGTCGCAGCTAACTATGAAGTATACATGATGTAATGGGCTTCTCAATACCGGCCTTCTCGAAACGTGATTTAGTAAACACTATCCAATATGGCGGAAAGCGCACTTCGGCGTTCGTGTAAGTGTATTTTCGAAAACATCCCAACCGATTCTGGGTACATCGGTGACGTTTCAGAATTATCATTCCGAGTTACATGAAAACTTGATATCAGTGATCATTAATATGCTATTTTTGAAATTCATTACTCCCAGTAATTATCCGATTTTCACATTTCAAAACATACTGCAAATAACGCTGTGAATCTCGATTTTGTACAGTTTGAAAAATGGCGACATTTACGAAGAAGCCTATTTTGAAAGGCGATTTTAAGCACTTTCGCTTGGTCTGAGATAATAGTGGATGGTATCAAGAAACTGGGAATTTTCCGCAGAATTCAAAACTGTGAAGTATTTATATATGCGTGGTATATTTAGAATTTTATTCGACTTCAAAGTGAGGGGTGAAGAGGAGGGACATATATGTCCCTGTGGCATCCAGGGGGTTAAAGCATTTGCTCATCATGCTTAAGACCCGGGTTTGATTCCCCACATGGGTACCATGTGTGCACATTTCTATTGTACCTATTTCTATTGCAGATAATGCTGCAATATGCCAAACTCACTCCCTCATCTGGATATGTATTGTATCTTAGATAGGGTATCACAATATGAATCGTGTTTGAACCTTATCATGAAGTTTTAAGTTACGGGTAATTGTCATCTTGCAACTTGATCAAGGAGAGAAAGAGGAGCATATTCTTTTATCATCAGCTTTCAGATGGATTAATTTATGGCTGTGAATTTACCCATTCACCCACATGCAAAGACATGATACTCAAGTACACACATCACAACACACAAGTTCTTGAAAAAATGCACCAAAAACTGACTCCAGAACATCAACAGTGTAAAATAGTCTCTACAGGTAACCATTTTAACCATCTCAAAGAGTGAAAACATCTCAATGGCAAACAAGGATAATTTGGACTGGCCCACAGAACATGTTTACGAGGAGTATGCTGTGCATGGCAATAAGCAAATCCATTTGGTTTGTGCAAGGTAGAGCAGATGTAGGCTAGTACATGAGTGCATGACAATGAAATTGATTCCACGCATAGCTGAACATGCCTTACTCATAAGACTCTCACGCTTCATTCATCACACTACAACTGATCACGAGTCCTTTCACTCACAATGACAAGTAAAGGGGGCAGCACTCATGCTATTATGGGAAAATCGTCAGGTCAGTGCTCAACGTATCCTTATGTATTACCTAGACAAGTCGGAAAAATATCAGCCTTCTAGATACCATCATCATGAGACAGACTGACATTGGTTAAGTGACTACTACCAGTTCTTATTCTTAAACTTTACGTCAATTCTTAGGTAACAGCAGGATTTCCTCCACATATTTCTGTACTAAACTGTCGGACATGTTCAGGTGAAGAAAAGCCCTCCAAGCTGTGAGATACTGGATGGATATAATGCCATGCTTCTAAACAAGACTTGATTGTTTCCTTCCTTACCATCACATGCTGCAGTGTTTTCATCTCAATATCATGACATCATCAGGATAAACCTAAAGGTAAACACTGGTAACTTACACCTGAAAATTGAAGAGTCTCTTTGGTCTATAAAACTAATGCAGAGAACCATGTCTAGACTGGAAGTCTCAAAACATTTTCGCCCTCAAGGGCTCCAGAACACTTCTAGGTTAGAGTGTAAAAACTTTTAAGTTTAGAAGGCTGTGGGTTTTAGATGGAAGTTTAGAAGGCTGTGGGTTTTAGTTGGAAGTTCAGAAGGCTGTAGGTTTTAGTTGGAAGTTCAGAAGGCTGTGGGTTTTAGTTGGAAGTTTAGAAGGCTGTAGGTTTTAGTTGGAGGTTTAGAAGGCTGTAGGTTTTAGTTGGAAGTTTAGAAGGCTGTGGGTTTTAGTTGGAAGTTTAGAAGGCTGTAGGTTTTAGTTGGAAGTTTAGAAGGCTGTAGGTTTTACATGCTCATGTCAACATCCACCTGAACCCACTGTCCACTCCATATCACCTTTACACTGCACTGACCATGTTCATGGCTCATTTGGGTCCTTACTGAAATGATGCAAGGTGCAAAACTATTTCTGCAGTTTCCTGAAATTGTCATCAATTAAATGACAAGCAAAAAAATATTTCACACTTGTTAGTGAGGATCATTACTGTTTCTGACAAAGCCAGTAAACTTAAGACTCCCGGGATCTGATGACAGTCATATGTTCCATATTTCCAGCCTATAATAGCCACAATATTTGGGATATCTACCTTCCAGTTCAGTGAATATGAACATGAATGTATGCCATCTTTGTGTAAGCTTATGAAAAACACTGACGTCTTGTAAAGGACCACAGCAGGTCACCGAGATCCCGCCGATAAAATGAGGTGCAGGGCACACAAGACAGACATTGCGTGGCAAACACGTAAACAACATAAATTTCAAGGACAAAGTATCTATTACCTCATAAAGAACTGCATCCTACCCCTCCCCTTCTGTCCAGCCCCCTGTCTTCTGATGAGACACAGGAAACATTGACAATACCCTGAATAGCACAGACGGAAACAGGAAAGGTCAAATCATAGGTGGGAGCCAGGTGAGTGACCTCGAACCTTCCGAATTGAAAAGTCAAAGGCTAGATCAGACAACTAACAATATTTTATCTTTGGAGTGAGTGAGTGAGTGAGTGAGTGAGTGAGTGAGTGAGTGAGTGAGTAGAAACCATTAGATGCTCAAGAATGAGGACTTTTTTTCTGTATAGGCAGCGTTTCAACATAGATTCTAATGCCATTGTCAAGCAAATGAAACATCACCTATACAGAGTACAGAAGTTGTATATCCAGAAAAATAGTCTTCATCATCATCTATCCAACTTCTAGAATGCCAATCAAAGAAGTCATGATATGCTCAGCACTTCACCTTTTAAAGCTCCTGTTCTCTGTATTATAAGAGTCTATCAGTTATGGGATGAGTATTTCAGCCACATTTATGAAAGGCTCTTTCAATCATCAGTCATACAGTCAGTTAGTGTGTCAGTCTGTTAAAATGAAAGATCAATAACTGGCCTTGAGATACTGCCATTCTGGCATCACACTGCATGTCAGATACATGTGATTAATGTTTATGTATTAACAAATGATGAATAGCAAAATTATTTGAGCAATTTTTCTTCAAATGCTTAAGAAGTTTCAGATTATCGGAAGACAGGAAACATATAAATTGTCAAACACTTCATGTTTCTATGATGGAAGAACACCTATAATCTCAATAAGTCTACACTTTTCAGCTTTCTCAACACTTTGTGATGCAGGTTTGAGCTGCAGACCAATCTGTCGAAGAAACCTGCAACTCGGCAATTCTTCTCCAGCACAGTTCATCATTGTGATTCAGTGTCCAGCATATAACACTGTTACCAGCTTACAGTTTCATTTCAGTGAAAGATAATCATTGTGATAAAATTTGTATTCTCAGTTTGAAAAATTAGAGGTGTTATTAACCAAATTTTCAGCTGCTAAAATAAGGTGAATGACCTTGACCCCATGACTTACACATTAACTGTTAAGACAATGTACCTTTTCAATGAGTGAATGAATGTTGTTACATTAAACCATATCGGCCCATAAATAATATTGGCAAGGCCAGGAACACCAATTGCCATGGTTACTGAACATTTGCTTAGAAAGAGTGAGCAACAAACATCAGCTGCAAGGTGATACCCCATCAGGCAGTCACTGGGTATGATCAACAAATCCATATTAGAGGACTCTTGCAGTAAGTATATCAGTACTTTAAACAGTTTATACAGTTCTACCCACAAGAAACATTGAGAAACACTTGGCTCTAACTTCCAGGTATAATCGTAATGGTCGATACTGTAGATCGATAAACCGTACATAATGGGAGGTTGTCTAACCATACATTAGATCAGCTTAGAAGAATCTTGTTTTAAATCATAACACAAAACCTTCCTATGCATAAATTTATTTTTCTCAATACAATACACAATTACGCATATTTTTTTAACAATGCTGATACATTATTATATTTTGAGTCCATGGATAGTAAAATTTCCATTCAAATACACCTCAAGCGATGCAACATTGTTCAACAGATTCAATGGTTGCTAAAAGCCAAGTCACTCATACACTCCAAGTACATCACTTTGAGTATTCTATCCAAATATGCAACAAAAGCTCTCGAACATTTTACCAATTTACAAAACGAAATAAAATGCAGGCTCACATCATCAACCACTAGTCTATTTGGTCTAATACTCTCACTGTGCGTTTGCAGCTTTTATGACAATGGACTACTGCATCCACTCACTACTGCTGCATAAATATGGATTAAATACTCAGTGAGCCTGTTGGCATTATTCTCCAACACTTAATGAAGTTTACAGTGATATGAACAAGCTACTGTTTCACTGTTTGGCACAAGGGGAGATGATCACTTTAGATACAGTCCAGACAGCCCTGGGACTTCCAATATTTCTTAAATAAGGCCTGGTCTGGCTTCATGTTACTAACATTCTTACCAGACAGGTCATTTTGAACCCAGACAAATTATTTTGTTGACACACTTCAACACTTATTTCCTTAAATTTTGCCAACTGCATACACAGCTCACAAAACAAACAAAATGCTGTGACACATATATTTCTTTGTAACAGGTGACAGAAGTAATATTATGTTTTATTACTTATATATATTCTAAGCATGTTTAGCAAATGAACACTTTTGTTGTATTGGGTATTAGATATTATATAAAACAGAGTAACAAAATAAGTCTGTCCCCATTCACAGTGAATTATTCTTAACTATTCCTTAGGCAATCATGAAACCATCTAACTGTCAATCCAAAAGATTTCCTGTTGTGTAGAAAAGAAGCATGTAGGTGTAAAAGTCCGTAGAAATGTAGAGCAAAACCCAGATCACGTGTATGCTGCTGTATGAGGTGTGATGTATGTGTTGCTCTGAGAGTATAGAATAAAATTCCTGTCCATCCCAGAATAACAAATAAGGTTGCACGGTCAAGGAACATTATATGTATACTGGTTTTTGAGAGTCCTTCTCTCCACAGTATGTATCACAATATTGTGTTTGAAAGGTTGGTGACTTCATGAAGTAATTTTTATCACATGTTAAAGTTATGCAATTGCCAAACACCTTTGAAATGTTTTCGTAATTGCAAACTGCAAATCTGTGAAGATACGAAGATAATTCTCAGATACCTCCATTATGGGCATGTGTCTGCCTACACTTTTTTCAACAACATCTGAATCTCAAAGATGGCAGTATGGTCAGTCATTTCAAATAAAAAAGACAAAGTATTTTCACGCTTCTGACTTGAACAGACGATAACATTGAGGAACCAGACATTGAAGTCTATTGCCTTAAGAGCAGTGGTAGGACAGCTAACTTAACAACCTATTTGCAGAAACATCATTCCGTGAAACTGTCAGTGTAAAATAAAATGGAAGTGTTTCATACAACAGTCATCGGGAAGTCTGCAAATACCAAATACGAACTCTTCTTGAGCACACAGGGTCTATATTGATGTGGGTGTCATGGTGATTTACACTCCGATCAACTGGGAGTCAGTTTCTTTATTTGCTGAGTTTGAAAATATCTTGTTCATAAGATAATTCCATTATTTATTCTAGATTAAGTATTACTATTGAAGAATATTTTGTGATGGTGTCCTCAGTTAATCAGTGAGAGACTAAGGAACAGTTTTGTCCACTGAAGTTTAACTCAGAAAACTTCAATTGTTTTTTTGAATTCAGAGAGTTATTTGGAATCAAAGACTACTTATTTGAAAAACATATTGCATCAGCTATGACTTGTATGAAAATATTTTGGGAATATTTTACAAAATCATAAAGTCAAATACACAGGGATTCAATCCCAAAACCAAAGGTAGTACCTATTAGTCAACAGTTTCCATTCAGGATAAGGCCATATTTTAGAGTCTTTTGCAATTTTGTCAATTAAATGTTTTTACAGTGTTTACACAGGCTGAAACTGTTTTTCACTGACACGATTGGTCTGACCTGTGTGTGTATATTTCAACAAGTTATGACTTGTTTTTGTGAAAACAGATCTGATGACTGTTTCAGTGACCTTTGAACTGTTGGTCATAAATACTGACTGACATGAACTAAACCAGTTCTGGCAGGTTTTAACCAGTCCTAATTGATGAACAGAAAGCATCACAGAGAACCTAATAAACATCAATCTTACCATCTTAAGTTTAACAACCTAACCAGATCCTCATCAACTTTGATATCATTGTCATTTTTTACCTAGCTGCTTAAGTTTAAATTCTCATGCACCACTGAGAATAAGTGAGAATGTTTTTTTCATCACTTTTATCAATATTCCAGCAATATCATGGTTGGGGTCAAAAGAAACAGGCTTCACAAATTATACCCATGTGGGGCAATCAAACCCAGGCCTTCGCCCTTACAAGCAAAGGCTTTAACAAGTAGGCTACACCACCTTCCTGCATTATTGAAAAAGGGAGGCTATTGGCCGGTGACAATGATAAAAAACATTTACGTAGGACAAGGCATACTGAGATCTGTACTGTCCTTTGACCTGGCATGAAATAATAAAATGTTCCGTTAATATGGTTACAAGTCTTGTGATCACACGTAATTCTACAGTTGTTTGTTGACCTTTCCTGACCCAAACTTAATATTGATGAAAGTTTACACAGTAACCATGGACACATGACAGACTGTAGCTTGTTTGGCTAGTCCCAAGAATTATGACACCTGTCTACATAAAGAGTTACCTTCCCATGCTTGTCATGAGTTCGGCGGTGATGGCAAAACAATGTTTTTGTTCTTATTATGCTGACAGCAAATACCACGTATACACACATTTTGACTAATGTATATAACTGTTGAACCAAATGGAACCGGGTTAAACATCAAGTCATAATATGGAATTCCTAACCTTTTGTGGGTTTGTGTTGCTATGGACCCATCACATTTACAAAGAGATTTCTTTACCAAATTCTGTGTTCAAATCTGAATGAGAAAGAAACCAATATTGGTATTGTTCTATGTTCTGCTAATCTGTTACACACAGACTTTGCATTTGTGAGCTTTCTTTAACTTGACTGAGCAGTATATATCATGAACCAGAAAGATCGATACATCATCAAGACTACCATGACTCTGCTGTCACAAATGTGCAATGTAACATTCTTGTCAGTTGTATGGCTGGCTGATCCCCAATGATTTGAATGGAATCACACATTCCATACATAAGAAAGCTCTTGTGTTCATATGATTTAATCCTTTTCCTATGAAATCACACAATATGAAAGTTGAGTACAAGGTATCATCCATATACGATACACTGAAACCTATCCTGGATAAAGGATCAAAGTTAGCAAAAGTCCATAAGACCAAGACAATAAAATTCAGAAAGGATGTTTCCATGTGGAAAATCTTAACAATCATATCAATGGCAGTTATTATTGCTACAGACTAAGGAAAACGTAACCTTATTTCTCAGCCAGCCTTATTTCTGCAGGCCCTGTTCTGAGTAGACTTGCTAGTTTAAATGATATTTTCTAGGAGAATATGAATAAAAAACACATCGTCTCTTTAACAGATGGGACTAGATTCTTGGAGCACTCTTAGCACTATGTTAGTCATAAGTGCCATATATTAGCATTGACACATGACGTATGACTATCTTAGCGTCAGAAGGCTTTGAAAATCTAGGCCCTGGTGTCGCTGTACTGTAAGCTCATCTAGACTTGCTTTTGTAAGGAAGAGAATTATTATACATCTGTGGGCTTCACATTTAGTACAGTCTTGGAGCAAGACTAAATTCTGAGCACCAATATGATTTGATTATTTATACATTGTACATATCCATGAATTTACAGGGGACAGAAAAGGGCATCCAGTAACAAAACATGCAAAATCATATAAGAAATGACTGCATACAAAGGAAGATGACACTAACATTCCACATTTTAAATTCTTGCTACCAAACCTGAAGGTTCTAAGCCCTGTTTCATAGAGGTATTGTGCAGCGCTACAAATGTCATGCCTCCTTTACTGTAACATAGACTAACAACAGTCGTAACACTATGTTAACTTTGTGAAAGGAGGCCGTGTAATTACATGAAGATATACTTGTACATACCAATACAGTTCACCATTTCAACAATTTATGGAACCCTCACTTGTCAAGTGAGTGCGGGGAAGTTTTGTGCCACATTCAGCAATATACCAGACATATGGTGGAGGTCTGTAGATAATAGAGTCTGGACCAGACAATCCAGAGATCAACAGCATGAGCATTGATCTGCACAAATGGGAACCGATGACATGTGTCAACAGAGTCAGTGAACTGACCATTCTATCCTGTTAGTCGCCTCTTGCGACAAGCATGGGTTAGTGAAGACCAATTTAACCCAGACCTCAACAGGTCCCTGTAAGCAAGAAGTGTAAAAGGGTCCCTAAATTTTAAACTTTTTAAGTCAGATGAAACTACTGATATACATTTTTAAACACATTTGAGTCTATACTCACCATAGTGTTCTCTCTTGTTGTCTCCTTCTCTCAGATATTCACACTGATAGTCCAACAACAGCTCATACCAGTCCTCCTGCTCATTTTCATCATCCGCCATCACAGAAAAACAATCATCTTTGGTGTACAGGGCAATGGCATATTTATGCTTACTGTCATACTTCTTGTTGATGTTCAGAAGTGTGTGCAGTTGTATGGAGCGCTTTGGAAGTTGTCCATTTAGGAACTTTTTCTGAGAATCATAATATTCCAGCCTAGCAGGACCACTGCTACTAGTCGACCGCAGCACAAAATATTTCTTTTTGTTGGTCTGGAAGAAGAAAATACATTCCCTTTAAGATGATGTATGCATTTTAATATGGTCAGCAAAGACAAGATAATCAATAAAGCAGAAACAATATGCAAAGACAGGATAATCAAAAAGACATGTTACTAAAAGTCGTGATAACTAGTGTTTTAAACGTATCTCTGATTTTGTCTAGTAACATAGGTTCCTTTCAGAATCAGGTAGACCTCTGCTGTAACTTTGCACGGATCATGTCTAAACCCAGGTTTCGAAACCTCATATCAGGTTAAATTTCAACCATTTCATAACCTAGGTTTGACATCACCATTATATATGATAAATACAAATTGCTGTTCGTAAACTATCACATCATTGAAAACTTCCAGTATATAGCGGCGATAAATGGTTTTGAACATACAACCTTCCCTCTCTAGCTTAGCGGTTTTTATCCACGAGGCTACACAGGATCGTCGTAAAGGAAGAAATTATTTATCAGTATGAACCATGTGTTCCTCACAAGAAAGGACTTGGGTAGCTTGTGCATTGCGCATGCAAGGCACAGTGTTGGCTGCCAGTCGCATCCAAGTGTCATTTGCTGTTCCATCATTTGCGGGCTGTTCTATCAATATTGTTCTGCTCACTACATGTACACAAAACATTTGCACAAATTGAAAATAATACATACCAGTGTTTCTTCTTTCATGACGGTTCATAAGTTCTATATAACACTCCTTGGTTTTGGTAGCCAATGAAAACCCTTGGAGTCAGGAAACAGGCCTACATTTGCATATGCTACCAAAACCTTGGAGGCGTGTTTTATTCTTTACACAAACCCATCAGTCAGTGGTGATCAAGTTCTAGTCTAAAAGGGGTGTGTAAGAATCATGCTGCTTCAAAATGCAGGAGGAACTGGATTTTTGAAAAGGAAAATGCTTCCTTCAGTTTCTGTGAAACGTTATGCAGGCATGTGTTCTAAGCTAAATATTCTGGCAACCCAGTGTTTTGACTGGTAGTGGGCAGCTTGACCTAGTCCCTTCAGTCTGGACCTCTTCAAATTCATCCAAGTACAATGTCCAGACAGTGACATATTACACAGTACCAAAGCCATTACAACATTTTGGTAACTTGTTTAGTTAAAATCAGATCAGTCTTCAGAAATCTTGAACGTTTACCCAATCTCGGTGTCTACTGTCTAGACACTGATTAAATCAAATAATCGGAACAGCACTAACCAGACTGCCTTGTTTTGAAGTCACTTTGAATTGTAGGTTAAATCTTCCTCCATATTACTATGCTTGATGTACACATGTAAAAAGCTACACTCGACAGATTGGGCTATTTTACACAACCATACCGGCATTTTGATATTTCTGCCAAAAGAGCAGTCAGATGTTGCTTTAAGTGTTTGGGGGTTTTTTTTAATAAAAAAAGCATGATGAAATAAGAAATACATGAGCATGCATGTCTACAAAAATTATTCAGCCCCATATGCCTTGTTTGTGAAGATTTTGATTGAGCAGATTGTCCACCTGGCATCCATATTGAATTTCTAATTTCAAACCTTTAAATTTACCACTTGTTATTCAGGATTTAGGTCTGATTCAAAACAATTCATTATGGGAAATTGTAACTGTGCCAACAAAAGTGCCTTCCTGCAGAAACACTATGAATACAGGCCTAATAGATGTTTACTTTTTCAAACATCACTAGTCAATGGACAAATGTTACTGCAGAAAGCAGTCATGGTGAAAGACCAGTCCCCTGACAAGCAGAAGCATTTAATTAACAGAGATGATCAAATCTAAATCTCACATTAAATGGCAAAGTGGACAAAATGTCCTATCGAAATTCCCTAGTCAACAACATGTCAACCAACCAACTGACACTGATAATTTGACCTGAGACTGATAATTGACCCTAAACTCATTTCCATGTTTAACATGCTCAAGAAAGGCATCAAAACAGTTAGGCTCTTCATTCTGATTGGAAGCATTAAATGAAGGCACAGATTCATACAGAATGATGATCACCCTAAAATTTCTCTGACACGCTTATTGTGCCCTAGTGCATGAAAAGCTAGTTTTAACTACTTTTCTAGTATTCACCTTAGACAGTGGAACAATTACTAGTCACTAATCTACTGACTGAATCTAAGAAATATCCTGTCTTGTACAGGTCAGCTATTCAGTAAAACCATTTAAAAGTTGCTTTAACACAAAACAATTTTAACATAAATATATCCTCATTCGCAAATACAGTATCTTCCATAGATTACTAGTCACATGGATTCCTGAAGGTTATGGGTTCATATGCATATATTGTAAGTCATGTGACTGGGTTAATGGTGTTTTGAAAGCAGACTGGTTTGGCTTCCCGTCCTCCACTCCCATATTACAGTATTGTTGTCAGATTTTAGGTCTTTACTTCTCTTGCTTTATAACTCAAGTCAGTCAGTATCAATTTGATGCAGTATTTGGAGTTAAATGACCTTCTGTTTTTATGTTTATTATATTCTTAGCTTACTACTTGCAGTTTGTAGTTCATGGCACTAATCTGTTCCCAGACTCGCCCCTTGTGTTGTCCTTAAATTGATAGTAAAAGCAACTGAAACTCAGCCAGTGTTCATTCTAGCAGAAAAAAAGTTGTTACACAGTCTACAAAACCATATTCCTGGGGTCCAACTTTAAGCATATAGGTTATCACAAAACAGAGAAAAAATAATATATCATGTATTGTTTGAAAAGAATGTATCAGTATAGCAATAATAATATGCAGTCCTATCTCAATAAATACTGGCAATTCAAAACATCAATTCCAGAGAATAACCAGTCTGTGCCCAAACCATTTCATGTTGCAAAATCCAAACTGCAGACCATTTTCCACTAGATGTAGGCTTTGGACCAGTGGCCTAAATCAGGCTATTACCAGTCTTATCAACCAAGACAATTGCATTAATCTCAGAAAGTGATCATGAGAATCATATGACTCGATCAATAAAGTGACGACATCAGGTGTTTGTAATAAGAGTAAGCATGTCCTGTTCCACCAAGAGCTTCCGTAGAACACACACAAATTACATTAGAAAAGGTACTTCTTGCCTCGCACAGCACTCTGTGATATGCTGCTTATAGCATGGGTCTGTAAACAATTGACTCCAGGCGATCCGATCCGGTAACAGCTTGTCTTGGCCAGACAATCTTGTGACACCATGTTTACTGATTTGTTGAGACGAAAACAAATTTGATACTCATCACAAAAACATCACACCATGAGTCATCACCATGGATCTTCCATTCTGTTTCTGTTATTCTATAATGCATACACATTCACATTCACAACCAGTGCCTATATTGTAAATGTTTTTCGCAGCACTAAACTTACGCTGAACTGAAATTACACAAATACCATGATATGTATCATAGTATGTAAACCCATCTCAGCAAACTTGATCACTACTTTTTCTGCTTCTACCAAAGTATGGTGACAAATATCGAAAAGTAGCACACAATATTTCTGTATGATGCACAGGGCCAAATTTAGTTGTCACAATCTATAGTACTTCAGAACTTAAGATGTAAAAGATACCTAATTAAACTTACATGTTTTAATACTGCTTTGCCACAATTACTTGTACAGAGTTAATAATGATTATCTCCTTGATAACATATATTCCATCCTCAAAAAGCCCATATATCCAATGAACAATCTATCCTCGACATAAGTAAAGCAGCATTTCATCATGTTCATGAATATATTCACTTGGAAAAGGTTGAGACTGGGTAATGATTACTACAACATGCCAGCAGATGATGTATAATCTGTGATATTCATAACACAGTAAGAAATCAATTCTTTGACATGTTTTGTCCTTGCTGACTGTACTAATGTATCATGACAATAACCAGTGACCATATTACTGTCAAATCAAATAAATAGGATTTAATTTGACCTTTGAAGAACCAGGTTTAAATTGGTCTTCAGCAACCAAAGCTTGTCGAAAGGGGAGACTAACGGGATCTGGTTGTGCGGCTCAATGAGTTGGCTGACACATTGTATCCTAACTGATTAGATTGATGTTCATGCTCTTGTTCACTGGATTGTCTGGTCCATTATTTACAGGCTGTCGCCATACAGCTGTAATATTGTAGCGCTAAACAACAAACAAATACATGGGAATGTTGACTATTAGCTGCCTGTCTTGAATAAATTCCATTTAGTACATATCATTTTAATACATGTATATTCAAGAAAAGACATCCCATGTAAAAACATCATGAATATTTGATTCCAGTGATTGAGAAGTATGAATTGAATTTAAAAAATGATACTTCAATTCACCAAACATGAATTTGAATCATAAGAAAGCCAGTTGAGATAGAAAATATGCATAGCTGTTAAAGAAATATTTTTTTAAGAACAAACATATGATATCAATGTAACTTATGAATTTTTTTCATTTTCATGACTTCTGACTGTTACCAAGGATTCTGATTATGAGCAAGTAGTTTTTAATGTCTTATTTTCTAAGGCACACACAATACTCTGGCAAAACACTCAATTCCCATGTAATACATAATAATGACTTGGAACATTGAACAATTATGATGACTGCAAAGATTTTTACTGGTCCAGCACTAGAGGTGTTCCGATTAATTGAAATAGTCCAATCTCAGTGAACAATCGACCAAGCAAATGTTCACATTTTCTCATAATCAATCAAATGATTTTCAAACTATTGGTTTAGTCTTTGAAACACTTGCCAAAAGAACATATCTTCAATACTGTCAGGGCCTGAAAGTGTGTTTAGTTCTTAGAAAACTCACTTCAATAACTAAAAAGTCATGACTGAATATTTCTTCAAGATTCTTCAAGAATTACAGCTTCAAAAGTTTTGTAAATGCATGGTGTCACACAACATCCGCATACACCAACAACAATCATATGTATGCAAATATTACATATATAACATTGCTTGACACAATCAAAATGCTATAAATTTCATATTTATCATGCCAATCAACACTGTACAAATTACTACAATGTTGCTGAGAATCCTGTCACTTCATTCCTGATCTTTGTGCAATCGACATGTGCATCATGCACTTGAAGGTTGTTTAAATTACATATGTATCATGTTCGTGCGTCTGTGAATGTGATGTACATGTGTATGTACTCCATGTTTGTGTAATGTATGTGTGTATCTGCTCGCTATTTGTGTAACATACATGTGTATGTGCTTGATGTTTGTATAAAGTACATGTGCATGTGCTCCATGTTAGTGTAACATACATATGTGCTTGATGTTTGTGTAATGTACGTGTGTATGTGCTTGATGTTCGTGTAACGTACATGTGTATGTGCTTGATGTTTGTGCAATGTACGTGTGTATGTGATCGATGTTTGTGTAACGTACATGTGTATATGCTCGATGTTTGTGTAGTGTACATGTGTATGTGCTAGATGTTTGTGTAACGTATGTGTGTATGTGATCGATGTTTGTGCAATGTACGTGTGTATGTGCTAGATGTTTGTGTAATATGCTGGTTATGTTTTTATGCTGGTTTTATCAATATTACAGCAATATCAATGCCTGGGACACAAGAAATGGACTTCGGACATTGTACCCATTTGAGGAATTACATCCAAAGCTTCGAAATGACAAGCAAATGCTTATACCCAGTGTTAGCTCAGAGAGGGTTTTTGAGTGTTTTGACTCATCAAATTCAGTGAGGACCCCCTCTATTTTACATCTGCCCATCTATTTAACATTAGAGAGGGTCCAGAAACATTATTTTCATCAATCTGGACCCACTCAAAATTTCACCCCAAATCTAACACTGTTATACCACTGGGCTACCCCACAAGATGCACATGTATGTACTTGATATCTGTGTAATATACATGATGCATAATAAATTGAGGCAATGAAAACGGATGTGAATTTCAATAGACTAAATTTCCACAGTTTGATTTTGAAAAACATGGTTGATAATGATTCATAAGCACATGCTCATGAAAGAAAATCATTTGGATTTGTGGATTTCTACCTTTACCCCAAATTTCTTGATTCTACAGTTGCTCTGTCCTGTGTGTACATGGGATTACCCGGGTAGGTTGTGAGAGGTGGGCACCTGTACTTATTACTAGTCTGCCTGAGTCCCGAAACTGCATTAATTTCCATTCTGTGTAGCCCTTTCTGCAATGTTTAAGCTGTAAATAAAGCAAGTCTAGATTTCCTCAGCTTCTGATTCTAAACATACTTTTAACCCATCAATTGTCACTTATTCCACAACATATATTTGCTGACAGAATATCAGGTCATTTAACCAAACATCCTGATGTGTATCACGTACTATGTCCACCTGCATATAACAATTGAAAGTGTCACGTACTGTCAACACTGTCATTACAACATCATTGTGGTACTAGTTCTAATAACTGCACATAGTTCAATTTTAAGATTCTGTTAAAAGCATACAAATATATATGCCAAAAATAGTTAGGGACATATGTAAATTTTGTAATAATGAATATTGATGTGTTTTTTCATTGACATACTGTTAAAATATCTGTCATAAAAATACCATGATCCTTAACTTACTTTGTCCAGTATATTTTTTTGATTATCTGAAATGATACACAGGAATTTCCTTCATTTAGTGAGATACTGAAGCAAATGCCACTTGTCTTGCAAAAAGTAATTGCTATTGCATATATATACTTTAACAGGGCTCCAGATAAAAGCTGTATCAGACTATGTATGGATAAAAAATATGCATGATACGACAGGAAAAAAATCAGAAAACATAGCAGATACACAACAATGGTGTACGACCTGAGAATCACTTACGGATGTATTTATCTGTAAATATACTGCTTTATTGTCTACTGACCTGTTTACACAACAGTAGCAATGTTGTGGTGCATGTATGATATGAAACACGAGATAACTTACACGACACGACTCTAACTTTTCCCAGTACTCTCATATTGAAAAAATACAGAGTACATACTCCTCATGTTGAAAAATTATCGGGAGCCTTGCCTTAACAGAGCGATAAACATCTCTGAAGCTTTTAGGCTGGCAATAGTCAT
Source organism: Haliotis asinina (assembly GCF_037392515.1). NCBI lineage: Eukaryota > Metazoa > Mollusca > Gastropoda > Lepetellida > Haliotidae > Haliotis > Haliotis asinina. The sequence continues at coordinate 77,904,274 of NC_090282.1, forward strand.
CATGATAATAACAATAAAAGATAATACATCTGTCATTTCCTGGGTTAGGATGATAGATAGAGGTAGTGTAATCTGACATAACATGGGTTGATATGACCACAGGCAAACTGTAGCGCAAATGGGTTGCGCAGAATAAAGGAAATGGCCAGTCTTCTTACATGCAAGCGAAGCGAGCAAAGGTTGGCAACATACTGATAAAACATCACAGTCCTGCACAACATGAGCACAGTCTGATAAAACATCACAGTCTTATACAACATGAGCACAGTCTGATAAAACATCACAATCCTGCACAACATGAGCACCTTCTGATAAAACATCACAGTCCTGCACAACATGAGCAGTCTGATAAAACATCACAGTCCTGCACAACATGAGCACAGTCTGTTAAAACATCACAGTCTCGCAGAACACGAGCACAGTCTGATAAAACATCACAGTCTTGCACAACATGAGCACCGTCTGATAAAACATCACAGTCCTGCACAACATGAGCACAGTCTGTTAAAACATCACAGTCTCGCAGAACACGAGCAGTCTGATAAAACATCATGGTCTGAATCAACAATAATATCAGCAAGGCCTACCATCAACATGTTCAAACAGGGAGAACACAAGAAAAACAAAACTACTGTCTAGGATAGTGTCTGTCAGCTTTTAGTAAGTTTTACTATTGCCGATATATTGGAATTTATACCATACGACACAAAACATACCTGCTTGTGTATCTGTTCACTTTGAAATCCTTTGTAAAAGGATACATCTACCTGTTAAGCCATAACCTGCCTAGATCACCCCCCATAAACATCAGATTATTCAGGAAGTCTGATTGCCTTAAAACCATTAGCAGATTAGCCTAATTAACCATTCTTGAAAGTTAAAGCCCTCTAGTAAATGGCAACACCCTTTTGTGCCTGTAAAGCCATATGCCAAATTTCGTGATAAATGGAACCAGCATTAATTGTTGCAATATGTATTGAAATGCAAGGTGGTGTATAATGATGCCTCACTACAGTTACCTAACTTGACATCAATGTGAAATTGTCACCTCAAGAACCATCGCAATACCTCAATGGTTTCATCCATCATTACCTCCTTACACTGGTCACTGTGATTAATGCATGTCACAGTGACCTTTCAGTTATGATTCTAAGCAAACTGATCATGATACCTGGCCATATGCAGGTAAACAACATTTCTAGGAAGGCTTATTTTCAAACAGCCATGCTGACCAGTGAATACTTGTAATACGCTACTCAGTTGTAGAATTTAAAACTTTCTCAATATACATAAGTCGGCTTGAAGACAGTTCATGATATACACTGATAAAATTAGTTTAATCATATATTCAAAGCCATTAGGAAACCAAATAAATGCAGGAACGTAACAAATTTCAAGGAAAATATATGACAGTAACCTAACTTGGGAAGTAGCAATGCACAGTATCACACAGTATGACATCTGATAACTGACACTTCACATTAAATGTTATGGAACAGTATTTTGTACCCTTGCAATAAAAAAAACACCTGAAGATCCAGGTTAAGCTCTAGCAACCCATGCTTGTCCAAAGAAGCAAGTAGTGGCACAAGAGTGTGGAGAATATCTGTCATTTTACCCCATTTGTGAAGAGCAATGCTAAAGATGTCAATCATTGCCTTGTTTGGTCCAGACTAATAATAGTAACATTTTCAGCCAGGATAAATGCTGAGTGCAACATTCAGCAACAAATACTTTTATGATACAATCCATATTCCAACATATTCCTTTACCACTCTTGTAATGATTAACTGTTACATGAACAGGTGCACTTTATGCTGAAACCTTCAGAGAACTCAGCTCTTAAAATCATTTTGAAGATATTTCAGTGTTTTCAGATAGATCTGTCTGGCATGTCATATGTGTGCAAGTGGAAAAAACCACTACACAATCGGATTCTGATTTTTCTGTCACAGACATAGGTTTTCAAATCAAAAGCCATGATATTTACTGTTCCTGCCAGCAATGAAAAAGGCAACAATTTACTCATTAGATTATTGTCAGCGGTTTGTCAACCATTATGCTGGTATGGTTCATTTCTTTCATCAAATGTCTGGTCTTCCTCCAGACTTATAAATTTATAATTTATATAAAACAGCCAACAATCAGTGACCTGTCCAGTGAGGTGACCAGTTAATTCCAGACAGAACTATATTGCCACCAGACAAGCATGTTACAGCATAACATGGCACGCCATATTTACTAATTTAGCCCATGGCAAATTTGACAAATTGAACACCTCAACTTCTAAAATGCCACTCAAACAATACATGGCAAATTTCTAAGGCCACAAACTGTCTCCAAAACATGACTGTATCATAGCATGTGTTGGTAGCAATGCATTATGTATAATGCAAGGTAATAATCACAGTACTAGAGAAATAGTCAAAAGATACACTTTTAATATTTTCTAATCAATAGTTATATCTTATTCTGTGACAACAATACAGGACTCACATTATGCACTGTCATAAGCTCTGAGATCAAATCAAGTCAAACATAAGCATACAGGAAGATGTTTGGTCGACACTCAAATATACAGAAGACAAATCTCATGGCTCACTGACTGTGTATACAAAAACTCCTCTCATATTATATATCTACAATACTCAGCATGTTTAATACAATTGTTAAGAATTGCATGAATGTTTATCTAACAAGGGTAGCAGTTGTACATGACAAGGATACAAAATCCTAATTGTCACATAATTAGATCTAGCACTGCAGTTCTCTTCAAAGTTGTAAAGGATATTCAAATCTGCATTTGTACAAAACCAGCACCTTGAAAACATGTGCTAGGAACAGTTAAACCAACAAGGAGTCATGAGAAGTGTTGGAATTTGTTGTGGAGCGATTAGTATTTGTTCCATGTGTGGTCATTTAACCTAGGCGAAAGCAAGGACTGGCACTTAATAATACACATCGCATGCAAACATACATCAAACATCAATACAGGTACCCGGTCATCTGCAGATTAGAGACATACGAACCTTAAGTTTCTTGAGGTATCCCATTCTTCTAATATCAGATCCCGGTCTTTCAAAAGCTTGAGGAATGATCCGACCCTTGTCAAACCGTTCCGAGGCCATGTTTCGAGCTATTTCGACTTAACTTTCGAGAATGTTGACTTTGAATTCGATCAGTCGTTGTCAAACTTGGTTCTTATGACAAATTGTGCCATTTCGTACCCCAAATCACGCCCTGTTTCAAATGCCCATCTCACAGGTGGGTCAATGCCCGATCACATATTAGGCCAGTTAGTGCAGTCATTTGCTAGCCCATCCTCATCAGCTCAATCCACATCGAGATTGCAGAATCCATTTTCAGCCCTGCAACGTCGTTGTCACCTCACAATATGGATCTAGCAAAGAATTCAAATTGTAACGCATGTATCTGATTGCGGATATTACACTGGCTTTGACTGCAAAACACCCGAGCTTTCTCTGTCACAACTCAAGGACGACTCAGCTAATGGCCGCCATCATGGTCACGTGGGCTACATTTTGCTTGTAAACAACTTTTGAGCATGCGTGAATTGAAGGTCACGGGGTCAACTGGTACATTTCATTCACAGTGCAGGTCTTGATTATTCCACCGTCTACATTCCGTAAGCTGTCACATAAGGCGACATTTCCTTATAGCACATAGTCTTTCCTTCTTGTTTTATGAGCTAGATATCATAATGTTTACAAGCAAATCGAGTGACATGCTGATTTTGTGAAATATCAGTATCCAAAAGATATCGACATATCTATGCACGGGACACCTTTTTATCACCTGAACCAGGGATAATCTACAACAGTCACTATTCCTGAACAAACAACCAAGATTGTACCTGTAAAGGTGAATGAGTTGAAATAAACGGTATTTGAAAGTCAGGTTATATTTCAGGTGCGTAGCTAGCTATTGATGATTTCAGCAGAGACCATATAATATTCTATATTCATCTATTATATGGTCTCTGATTTCAGTAACTTTAACATAATGTTATCTCATCATTATTCTGAAGTCATAAGGAGAACGTAGTGTAGTCTAGCATTGTTTCAGAAAGAATGGTCATTTGATTAACATGTGACTTCCTCATATGCATTTTTTAACATTGCTTAACGCATGTTTTCTTCATTGATACGATACCATACATCGAGCATTATCTTGTTTTTTTTCTCCTCAGTGAAATGATTTAAACAAATGAAAGATATTGATTGTAAATAGGCCTACCTGTATTTCAGTTATGATTCAGATATATAATCACAACTGTAGCAAAACATTCACATACATGTCCATGGAAAAACACATCACTGAAAGAGTGTGAGTAAGTGAGTGGCTTTAGTTTTACACTGCACTCAGCAATGTTCCAGCTATATGGCGGCGGTATGTAAATAATCGAGTCTGGACATGACAGTCTAACAACATGAGCCCCAATCTGCGCATTTGGAAATTACAACTACTATAAGCACATGTGTCAACCAAGTCAGCGAGCCTGACCACCCGATCCTGCATCACTGAAGGAAAGACATGCACCTTTCATATTTATGATGAGAAGAATAACATGTCAGTGCACGATGACTGAATTGGTAATGCTTCGTTATCAAAGAATATTGTGGTCAAGATAATTCAAAGGGGTATTTCCTCTTTTTAATTTGTTCTGATAGCGTGTTTGTAGGTATTTTGGCAAAAATTAGAAGGAAAAATGTTTTTCTAGCCAAAATCCTGTGTAAGCCTGAGCTATTTGTTTAATGGTAGCTAGTACTAGCCACATCCCTGCTTTTGTGAGGAATTAACATTCTAGGGGCTGAGTACATTTTATGATGCAAATTTTGATCTAAAATATTGATGTTGAGCGAGAATCGCAGGTGCGCGGAACTGGATGGAACTCTAACCCCCTCGCCTCAGAACCTTCTTCACGATGTTAACTCAGCGGTATGCTCAGAATAATAGTTAACTGAAAATCGTTTCATTTGTTGTGAATTTGCAGCGAATAATGACTAAATATATATTCATTTGTTATCTTTACGAGTTGAAACTGTATGTTTATCTGCGTCATCACTAATCACAAGAAAAGGTGATATCGTAAATGGAAACGGAAGTAATAGCCCAGTTAATGGTCACAACATATTAATTAATGTCTAGATGAACGCATTCAACTGATTTGGGAAAATAAATTTGACTCACGTTGCACCTATATTACTGGAGAAGTATTAACCTTATCATCTGATTTAATAAGTTCCTGAAAATATTTGATAATGTATTTCTTTGACGTCATGGCGTATTTCATGTCTTTGGCGACCTCAAAGGAAGACGACATTTAATGCTTATTAATATGTATCCCATCTTATTTTCGCATAAATGTAAACAACTCGATTCTTTATTTATTACCTTGTTGCTGAAATCATGTAAATAACAACTATAAAAAAGAAATAGGAAATGTGTGTTCATTATAATTTGACACGCACCTGTTCTACATAATTAAATATTACATAAATATTCCACCTGCTCAAAAGGGAATCTGAGATGCAGGTTAACACCAAGCCAGTTTGTGTTTCATTATATTTCCTTCTTGAGTGGATCAGTGACATTTAGAAGTTGGTGAGATGAACAAAGGAGGGATCTCTGCATACACAACCTGTTTATTATTAATCTGATCGACGTCTCGGTGTAGCTACTACACGGAAATAGAAATAGAATATAAACAAAAACGTTTTTCTAAAAAATACACAGTTGTAAATAACATATGTCGAAATAACCCTCGGTCTAACTGGGCGTCAGGTGGGATGGGTAATGGGATGTCCAGAAATGCATGTTTACTCGTAAAATCGGGTAAAACTTCGAAAAAATACAAATAGATGGCTGAAAACAATAGGTCCGACTATAAATTGCAATTTGGTCGCTCAGTCAGGTATGACGACTGACCGTCGACTCACCTGGCATGAAATGCATGTACTGCCTACATTCACAAGGGTTTATCTCAAAGATGTTTTATGCTTTTTCATGTGTGTTGATCATATCAAATTTACTGATTAACATCTTGCGAGTCTTTCTTTCATAAAGTTTATGTTGAAGTGAAAGTATGACACCAAAGAAAAGATTATCAGCCATCATATTAAATGTCGGAAAATATAAAGGTGGCATGACCACCCGAAGATCGACAAGACTGGATACTATTTGTAAATTGTTATGATATCTCGTTTGCTTCCCCTAGAAGATTATCTGCCTTAGCGAATATCTCTATCCCCCAGCCCGACCTCAGCCACAGTCTGCGAGACCCGTACTGGTTTTGCTTTTGAGACGACCCCTCCTACCTGTTTCTTTTTATAGTGACAGTGAGAGGCATTTTTTTATAAGTCAGCTTTCGCTTAAAATGAAGCTAGTTTAAGTATAATTTCAAAATGGGCATTTACAAAGTGTCTTTTGTAAAACACTGATTTGCCTAAAGCCATGGTTTGCTACATATAAATCGCTTTGGAAAAAACCCCGCATTGCTCATTTCTGCACTTATCTCTCCAGTGTTTCCCGTCTTCCTACCTCTGAAACTGTAGTTAGGCCTAACTTAGTTTAACAAACATTTAACGCTTTAACATATTAACAACCTAAATTGTAGATATAAATGCGAAGGTTTTTGTCTGTTTTCGACAGTAGTTTCTTTTTGTATTTTTACATCAGTTCTGCTCATTTGTTTTCGTATAAAGGATTTTCTTCGAACCTCCTTTATAATTAAATTTGAATTATGTGCATATAGACTTACATTATACATACAGACGTACTTTGAATTCACTACATCAGCCAAAGTATACTGTCAATCGAACGACCGAAAAAGAATCTATAACAATGAAAGAAAGAATGAAACAAACAAACAAAACAAAACATTTGTGCGTTCTGTGCAAATATATAATTGAATTTTTGATAAATAACATTTTTTTAATATTTTAGCTGAAATATAGGATGAAACGGCGTTTTCGTCTGAAGATAAGAAAAACTGAACATTCGATTCTGTTAAACAACAATCAAACCAATCATTAGATTATCAAGGTTTCAGATGAGTGAGTTTAGTTTTACGCCGCACTCAGCTTTTTCTAGCTATATGGCGGCAGTCTGTAAATAATCGAGTCTGGACCAGACAACCCAGTGATCAACAACATGAGCATCGATCTGGGGGAGCGATAACATGTGTCAACCAAGTCAGCGAGCCTCTACACGACAAGCAGACTCGTCTTTTATGGCAAGCATGGGTTGCTAAAGGCCCATTCTACCTCGGACCTTCACGGGTCTTAAAGTTTCAAGAATGTTGCGACCCGTTATATGATAGTGAATAGCTGTACTTTTTACTATAAATACAAAGCAATTCTTATCCATTTTATTATGTACAGCATGAAAACCATTACAAACGTTTGCAAATTATTCATCATGATTCAACTGTAAAACAACAATTGTGAGTGTGTGAGCAGCAGCATAAATGCCGCGTTCAGTAATGTGTCAGTTATTTCATTATTTGTCAACATAAATGTGTAACAGCAAGGCAGTGCTCGTATATATCACTCCGACGTGAAACTCTCAAGGAAGAGGATTGCGCTGACAAACTTCGAAAAGTATTTTGGGTGGACCGGGGTTCAAAGCTGCACTCTCAAAGTGATACCAATTTGCCAGCATACAAAAAAATTAAAACGGCGTAAAAATGTACATCGGAGAAGAAAAGGAGGAGATAGGGGGAGGAGGAGGAAGAAAAAGAAGAAAAATTAAGTATTTCATTAAAATGACACTCGCTTCATAAAAGGCGTCCGGCCAACTTTGACCAATGAGATTCATTCCTCAAAAATATTGGAACCGAGGCCCATTATTTTTAAGGAATGGAGAGTCACTCGGATATTACCCTATACTTATATTACAGACAAAGTACTAGCGATATTTCTGTTATCAAAACTAAGTGTTAAAGTCTTATATTTGAAACTGGTACACACCTCTCCATTCCTGAAAATTAATGGAGCGAGCACACAATGGAATGACGCCACAAATGTAATTTAACTGTTGTGAAAACTGAAAAGTCTACACATGTCTCACTGACGTCAATTGCTAAGTGTAGCACGTCTTTGACCACGACGGCGACGAATAAGAAAAACAACAGTCATAGTAATATTAATATTATGTTTATTGCCCACGAAGCTCAGTGTGCGTACGTCACACATGCGTTGTATGAGGCAGGAAGAAACTTGTTGTTTTTCTGTTCTTGAAAATAACAACGCTTCTTCGAGATAAACACTTTCTTTAGCCAAACAATATCGCCATGTCACGCTTGGCGTCTAGATCTACAGCCCCAACTACTCCAGCAGCACCAGTCTCACATGGTATGCTATCAGTTGACCATTCTTCCAATAATGAGATAGGCCAAGCCTCTTTCCCAATTCGTAAGTTGACTCAAGCACAATGAAAAACCAAGCGCTGCGGAATGAAACCAGTCATCTTGTTTGTTGTTAAAAGCAATATTCCAGCTATATATGGCAGCGGTCTGTAAGCAATCGAGTCTGGACCGGACCATCCAGTGATCAACAGCATGAGCATCCATATACGCAACTGGGATACGATCACGAGTTAACCAAGTCAGAAAGCCTGACCACCCAACATCGTTGCTGAAGACCAGTTCTGGTCCGGATCTTCACGCGTCCAGTCTGATACAAACAGCACAAAACGCTCTTTGTAGATCACCCATGTCTTCTCTTATTCCAGGAATGATCTACAACTGTTAGAGTCTCTCTGCTTATTCTTATAGTGTCCTTGACCTTTCAAGCTTCCAGTCACACAACATGCAAACCGAATAGAGGTTGTTCAGTACCCTCGAAGGTAGTCATATAAATCTATCTTAAACACACTTTGCCATTTAAAAAAAGCATATCCAAATACATAGTAACATTTAAACTTTCGAAAATTGAAAAACTGAAAGCGTAAGATTTGTTACAAATGTTTATCCTAACCGGCCTTCACACGGCTAACTACAGTTAGACAATACAATATTGTCAAACTTGAGTTCTAGAGCGTGAACATTCCAACAACCCGCCATCATCAACACCAATTTCAGAGTTGTCAAACTGTGGTCGAGAAGTATGATCGCTCTCCAACTTTTCTATCAACCTTTCGGTGTTGTCAAACTCGAGTTTGGCATGTGAAGTGTTGTTCAGAAACAACCAATCTCAGTCAGCGAGATTGCCACGTGGCCACACCGACAGACAGAGACATGACCCTTCAAATGACACGAAAGTTTGACAACGTGTTTGAAAATGCGAATTGGACACGTGTGAACGCCGCTTAACAAGTTTATGTGTCATTCTTCCAAGGAAGGCGACAAATGGGAAAAATCTTACCCGTTGCCACGGTAACAGCCAGATTCCCCACGGAGAAGCTGTGTCGTTAATAATCGTATGACGTCATAATATGACGCATGCAGCGCTTGGAGTTGGACAACCTTTCGATCTGCTGTCTTTTCTTGAGTTCACTCTCTACACTCTATACACATTTATTTGCAGTGCAGACCTTCACTGCTTTATTTAACTTATTTGATACATTTGCATTGTTTGCACACTCAACTTAAACATAATTAGCCGCTTCTGTAGAAGTTTTAAGCTTATGAGAACATGTTTCACTGATTTTAAAAATCCAGTCGGAGGGCAGACGCCATTTTGTTTGTATATTTCATATAAATTGTAGCGACTTCATCGATGTTCAAAATGAAATAAAACGGTGTTTTACATTTACGGTGACAACATAAATACGTTGAAAACTCCCTCGGGTATTACTGTCTGATGTACGCATCGTTGTAGCCTAGCAGCACGGGTAACACTGCTAAAAAATGCGTACATCAGACCATGTTACCTGGCGACAGAAAATACTGCTAAAAATGCGCATGACAGATCATGTTACCTGGCGACAGAAAATACTGCTAAAAATGCGTACATCAGACCATGTTACCTGGCGACGGAAAATACTGCTACAAAATGCGTACATCAGACCATGTTACCTGGCGACAGAAAATACTGCTACAAAGGTGCGAGCATCAGACCATGTTACCTGGCGACAGAAAATACTGCTACAAAGGTGCGAGCATCAGACCATGTTACCTGGCGACAGAAAATACTGCTACAAAGGTGCGAGCATCAGAACGTATTACCCTCGAGAGAAGGATACAACTTATATTATATTACCTCACACATAAATGTCGTTTTAGCATAGAATGAGCCAATCAACGTACCCCGCTTACCAGCGAGTATCATGTTCTAAGTTAACATCTAGTAATGTTCACTGGTCCCCCGGTGCCTTTGGGTTGATGTACCCTTCCTGCTCAGGGAACATAAACAAACGCAGGTGGTATATCAACGTATGTCCCCCTCGCGACAAGTGAACAACTTATAATGCTTTTTTTTTGCTTGTCCGTTTTGTGTCAAAAAAGTGTTATTAGGAACTTAACAAACATGGTCCTTTATCCTATCTGGTACTCGTATATCATGTTACGGGGCACGTCAGAGTTGCCTCTGATGGTTTTATTGTGGGGATATTATGATTGCTCAACGATTACAATGCCAAATTTATACATCCGCCTCAGAAAGAGACTCTCCTAACGTCAAAGGAAATTGATAGCTTTACAGACAAATGGTTCAAAATATAAGACATGACATCTTGATGTGTTTCATGATCATTACAACATTGCCTGAACCCAAGCTGCATCACAACTGGCATTCGACAATGGATTCGCGACCAAATCAATACATGCAATTTGATAAGTCCACTGGAAGCCATTGCGGTCCGTTATGTAATGCGTGAGTACACGACAGTATAGTGCTGGGCGCCCTTGAGTGTGTGTCATGCAATGTCCCGCCTGGTCACGTTGATCACCATAGGCGGATCCAGGAAATTTCAAAACAGGGTATATGGGTGTGTTCCAACACTCTGACTCTACCCTACCCCACCCCCACCCCCAACTCCGCAAATGCCAAATGTTAGCTTCTTCTATGTGGCCTTCACTCATTTTCAAAACAGGAAGGGGCTGTCCGAATCCCCATGACACACACGCATGCATGCATGCACACGCACACACACAAATTGTTAATGGTATCATCAACAATATAGTGATACGTACGTACAGCTTTTTCAGCATGACCTGAGCTACTTCATATGCATGATCCGGTCAAACGGCACAAACGGCAGGTCGAGTTAACTTCATGAAATAGGGGAGCAGAGAATGTAATTACTGTTGCCTTCGTGCGAAACATGAATACGAAGATAAGGGCTGCGTTTCACAAAAGCCTCGTAAATTTAGGAGGTCGTAGCCCATACGACCTTGTTTACGACCCTCTTCCGACCTCCTTTACGACCGTTTCACAGAGTCGTATCCATGTCGTACCACTGGGTCCTAAATCCATGTCGTACATCGTTTAAGAGGTACACTGTTGAATTGCCGCGCATACAGCGAGACCAAACAGGCACCTGCGTATCTTGTTATTCCAAAGGTATATCAAAATAAAAACACCGTTTCAGTAACAATACAAATGTCATGCTTTTAATTGAAAGTGCAGGTTATCTTATCCCAATAATTGAATTCTCTCTATAAATTCCATTGAATATTCCAAGGTAAAATGTATAAATCATTTCCATTAATATTATCAATTTCCGCATAATATAAGTCATGAATTAATCGCTGTCCACTAACCTGCTCATCTAAAACTGCAATATTAGTCCCAGTGTATTGAATATTGTACATCAGAGGAACTAAAGCACATTTTGCCGTTATGACTACGTTTGATCGACCGGTACGAGGGCTTTCTGAAACGGGCCCCAGAACTTGTCCCGGAAACAACACGTCTGAAAAAAAACAATCTCATTTCATGTTTTAACTGAATTGCTTATACAGTCATATGCTATCTATTTTGGTTTACCATCTTTACAACGCACAGACGTGAATTACTTAAATCTAGCTATCACTCTCTCTACAGCCAGTTCAATTATCATAATTATACGAGGTTCTACTGTTGCTCGCTGCCTAAAAGCCAGAATCGGAACCATTATACCGTCTGAAGCTTCTTCTTTAAAGAAAGTTTGGACATTGCTGACGTTTCTCGACAGTGAGATGTCAAACGGCGGCCTTGTCTCGGCCGTTCGGACACGCTGACTCCCAACTAACACCCCCAACATGTGCACCCCTTCACAATAATAGACGCACCCAGTTGTGACTCGGTCACGCAATGTTACTATTCACTTGATCAGGTCAAGCTGAACAAGATGTAGTATAACATACATTCCTAGTGTTGTTGATACCGTTTTTTTAGATCATAATATTTCATATCTACTTTCAAGACAGGTGGTTTGTTGTGCTACCAGTCCGGCCTTTAGCCTCATGGTTACTGCGGGGCGATGGCGTAGCCTAGTGGGTAAACCGTTCGTTCGTCATGCCAAAGAAACCGGGTTCGATTTCCAACATAGGTTCAATGTGTGAAGCCCATGTTATAAACGGACTAAAACCACACTCACTGATGATTACAGCTGAGTAGCAGTAATGAACAGAAACAGCTCAATTCCACTGGCAACATCTGTTAGCGAAAATTGAGTTTTAGCCCTTCACTGCACGTGTTTTGTGTTGATACTCAATTGATAAAAAATGACATTTTGTTAACCAGGTTTAACTATTATACACATTATACACGCACGCACGCACGCACACACGCACGCACACACGCACTCACGCACACACGCCCGCACGCCCGCACATATATACACCATACAGCGATCATAGTTCTTACCAAGAAGTTCCTTGGGGTCCTAAAAATCTACATGCACACATTTCAAATGAAGCAAAACGATGAGATGAGTGAAAAGCCCCGACAAACCCTTTGAACGTCCATTCCGGTACTATTATGTCAGACGGTGTTTCTCAGGGACACGTCATATCGCCTGTTACATCTGGTCTTCAAATATAACACAGCTGAGCGGACTAAAACGCACAGAACATTCAAGTTTATAGCTACATGTTGAAGTATACTTGTGCATTCTGTCGAAGATGTTCATTGTGAATAGATCTTCAGTCGTTCGCCTAGGCGTCCAAGAAGCCCGAAGTAGTGAGTAAACGAGTGTGTTTTGGTGCCGCTTGGAACAGGATGTGAAATATATCACAACATGCAAACGGCTTGATGTTATACCTTCAGACGAACCTGGACCAACAGACTCCGCCATGAAATCCACGATGCAGGGATACCATCTTCAGGATCAACCCTGCCGCCTTGACTAATGGATATGACTGCATATCCCTGGTACTATCACATAACTGGTACCTGTCTTATACCTGCATATACCTGCTATTTGTCATATACCTAGTACCTAGATGGTCACCACTGGTCATCATTCCGACCAACCACGAAGTCACATACAGGCTGATTTTAGTTTCGAGAAGGTTTCGAGAGTGCATGGTCTGAGATCAACATGGTGAAACCATCTATTGGTTGGTCTGTGGTCATTTAGTGATCTTGAAAGCTTCTTTGTGTCACCACAGCCCAGTGATACATGTGAAACGTTGACACATGCTTAACAGGCACGCGAGGAAATTACCATATTCCGATTATCGGAAATAGATTCTATTGGACGTAAATGGCAAAATAGCCATTACAATTAAATGAATGCATTATTAATCCTTGATGACTGGGGATGACTGGGCTGCCTGCTGTCGGTAACACTCACTCTCACACAGTAGAAGTACAATTGAACGTGAAAATACTTTAAAACGACACGATATCAGGTGAATTGAATTTTGAAGCTTCTGTTGAACAAAGTCTTCCAGAAGGACAGTGATCTCTGAATCAATGAAAGAATAGTGCATAATGTTGTCATCTTGATTCATGACTTACACTCATATGGATAAACTTGTGTCTTCTTGTCTTTATTTCTTTTCAAGAGTTTGTGTTGGTAGCAGCTTGTTTTAAATAGCAGAAACTGAATTAAACTTAACTTGGCCAGTGCCGGACAAACTGTAAAGGGCCAATTTACAGCTGTTACGGCTGTGTACCTGAACATGCCACTTTGCCTGTACCGGTCCGGGTCAACACCAATGTGCAGAAAAGCGGAGGCCTAGTTCTGGAACACTTCATTAATCGGCCTGATATTCTTACTTGACTGGGCTAGTTATGGTCGTGTTGTGTTTTGCAAGCTTGGTAATCCACACTTCCAATTGTTCATTTTGATTTCAACAGTTTCCAGTAGCGGCGCTATGATACCTCAATACATGTATATTTTGACAATGGCTATTTCCAATTGTGCACTTGCACTAATGGTGTGCATTCTCGAAGCCATATATGCAGTCGTGAGAAGCAGTGTCTAATGAATTATGCACAATGTTGAGCAAATTATTTCCAAACGAGTACCAGTGACCTTAAGCTGTCTGCAGCACTATCCCGGCCATGGCACGACGGGTTGTCAGTAATGAGGCCCACTGCTCCCCTAAGCTTGGAACACCTGTGCAATCGCTGATCTTCAGTGAACCGTTCATATACTTTTCACTGTTGTTTACCTTTACGAAATGTTATTATTGGCGAAGGTTACAGCAGATATTGACATTGTGCTCGGCCATCGACACAAATGGGATTTATTCAAGATTGTATGCTAGAGTGTTGAAAATTACCGCACGTGTTAACGACACAGTTTTCGCCACTGCAAAATACGTCACATAGAGCTATATTTGCTTTTTTGAATATGCTTCAGTTCTTTTACGTCTGAACTTGCCATTTGAATTTTCACTGAAGGTAAATTCATCAAGGTAGTTTGTTAAATTTAGGTTTTGATAAGTTCTTTTGCTAGAGTTACTAATAACTCATTGTACTATAACACATATGGGATGTTGCCATACTTTTCCCACGTGTAATTTTAACGTGGCTGAAATGTGACCTGGTGTGGATGCGCTCCTTTATGAGCTGATCTTTGTCGTGTATTAGATCTGTACAGTCCGCTGTATTGTATTTGAATGAGTGAGTGAGTTAGATCCTCTATGCTGCACACTGGAATGCGAAACACACTCTGCGCCTCGGACTGTAGAAGCGGCTGTACAATCTCTTAGGTCGTGTTGCATATCAAGAAATTTCCGAAAGCTGGTCTTTGATCAATCTCATTAAAATGCATTGTTGTGCTACAAAACCTCTGTGCTAATGATCTCAGGACACACTGAGACTGAGGGAGTGAGCGAGTTAGTGAAAAGGCAAGAAGTCAGTGAATTTTGTTTTAAACTGTACTCAGCATATTCAAGCCATATGGCGGCGGTCTGTAAATAATCGAATCTGGACCAGACAATCCAGAGATCAACAGCATCAGCATCGATCTGCGCAATTTGGAACCGATGACAGGGGTCAACCATGTCAGCGAGCCTGACCACCCGATCCCGTTAGTCGCCGCTTACGACAAGCTGAGTCGTCTTTTGTGGCAAGCATTAAGACCTGTTCTACCTCGGACCTTCGTGGGTCAAACAGGAAAGAAATTGTATGTGGAGTGAAGATATCAAAATACATATCTACATAACTAAAACAAATCCAACTTTTATCAAAGCTCTTAAGTTACACAATTTACTTTAATACACTTAATGTTTTAAGTCCAATTCTTAAGTGAACAGACCCGTGAAGGTCCCGGGGTAGAACAGGCCTTCAGCAATCCATGCTTGCCATAAAAGGCGACTGTACTTGTCGTAAGAGGCGACTAACGGGATCGGGTGGTCAGATTCGCTGACTTGGTTGACACATGTCATCGGTTCCCACCGTTCATTCCTATGCTTTTGTGATGAACAACCTATAAACAACCTATAAACCCATGCGTTTACTCTCCTGAGATTTTGCCAAGTCGAGTATCTTCTTGGTTCAAGTCTCCATGATTGTTCATTGCTCACGGTAACTAAAGCAGACGTTTGGGGCACCTTTTCTTTATCACTTTTTTCTTTGTCATTATTTTTGTTCTGGTCATTCTGTTTCTTCTTTTCGAGACCTGACCGCCATAACTTCATGTTAAGCTGGTGAGATGCATGAGGCCCTCATGACACTTTCTGAGGGAACTTGCCCCCCACTGGGAGGGATTGGTAACTGACTATTTTTCTCAACTCCTATTGGCCACAGATCCTTTGAAAGATCTGCTGTTTCTCCTTATCCAGCACAGTACATTTAAACTGTCTGACCAAAACTAACCCGTTGAATTTAAAAATTCAGTGCTTTAGTCACTGTGAAGGCTAACCTCAGACCAACTATGGCGGCCATCAATTCTAATCGAGGAATGCTCACTGCCTTCAGCGGTGCTACACGACCTTTAGTTACCATTAGGCAACTTGACAGTCAGAAATGGAAGAATTGCATACACAACCATAAGCATATTGTGATGTACCTACAACTATATGATATGAAACGAAGTAAACACCTGATGTCTATCTCCTGTTGCAGTAGTTTTGCTGTGATGGAAAATAGAGCAACAAACCCTAATGACTCAAACAGTTTTGCGACACAAAGGTTCACTTTGTAAATTTTATATCAGTTGCAGGAAGTTCGGATTTTAACATGAACACATCAGTTTCAGCAATTCATTACAGTCTGAGTGTTTTCATTGAAGGCAAGTAACCTTTGCTCGGATCAACTTAAGATGCTCTGTCTTCTAGTGGAATTCTCTCAAGTACCTCACATATAATGCCATGGCAATAGTTTGATATTTACACAGTTTCTTTTCTATGTTTATCAACCTTCTAAGATCCATGTCATACTTGTCCGGCAAATTTTGAATATTATCTTTCCATGGAATGCCAGCTTGATAACCTTCATGTTAATACAATGTCTCTTGCAGTGGTGAAAGCATTCCTGTCATCAGGTGTTAGCATGAACTCTCCCTTGTATATGTATTTCTCTACATCCCAAGCCCTATGCATCAAGGTATTCAGTTCAACGTCTACCACATTTGTATGCATCTGCAAATCCAGTATGAGGACAATTCCCTGTTTAAATATTCCCGAAATATGTCCATCCTAAAGGAGTCCTTCTTTCAACTTGCTCTCCAGGCTCTCCCAGAACCTCTTCATAAGAGCAATGCAATTCTAAATGGTCAATACCTATCACCAAATCAACAGACAGAATGTTCCGTTTGTTTGTGAATTCAATGTTATGCAAATGACGCCATTTGTTCTTATACGTTTTCCAATCAATAACTGTCATATTCCCCCAGACCTTTGCTGCAAGACCAATGCTGTAAGATTCTATTTACAGCACCATCCATACTTTCAAGTCTAACTTCTTCCGGCTTTGTTCGAAAAAAGTTTCCATTTTTCAATTCACTACATTCACAGATATGCTCTGTAAGTGACCTCCCAGACCCACCACAGCCGCTACATCTGCATTTATGTAAGGCCGTGTACTAGTGTCACCTCAAATGATTCTAAAAAATCTTTACAGCCTTCCATCTGGCAGACATTTCCATGGCTCTAAAGACATAACCTCTCTATATTCTATGATGTTCTTTATAAAGACTGCAGCTTCTTTACTGTGGGGTGTGTTACCTGATGCTATTTTTGAACTAACAACGGTTACATGACCTTTTCTTTTGAACTGATTGATAAACCTTCGGTTCTGACTTAACAGTACATGACCTTTTCTTTTGAAATGATTCGTAAAACTTCGGTTCTGACTTAACGGTACATGACCTTTTCTTTTGAAATGATTGGTAAACCTTCAGTTCTGACTTAACGGTACATGACCTTTTCTTTTCAAATGATTGGTAAACCTTCGGTTCTGACTTACCTTTCTTAATAACACCATGGATTTATTCAGAAGCACTGGTGAGGAATTCCTAGGTAACCCAAGTTCTCAAAGCACCCACAGACTCTGTCATTTTCGTAAACCCTCTGATAACATGCAGCCACTCATTCCGTCAGCTTCTTAAGGAGACTTGTGAAGAACAAACCATTTCCTAACTCTTCTGTTTTATCATTGTCTTTTAGATTGACACGAGAAACGTCTAAGTTGTCTGTAAGTCGTTCAACATCTCTGGCAACGCCTTCACGCATAGGTTTGAAGTTGCTCAGCTCTTCAATATGCATCGCTGTCTGACGTTGTTTACACCATAATTTCTCTCAAACCTGTAGAGTACAACATCATAGGCAATTGCACTATAGCCTAAACTTTCAACCAACGTCAGTGCTTCACGTGCTAGATACTGTCGCAATTGGAGAAGCTTATATACTGAACTTGCTGGAGAATGATCTATACATGTCACGAAAACGGCTTTCCAACTCTCATATATTTTCACATCCCATAAAACACTGGTATCAAAACACATTGTTTCCACATGACATTACCAACTAGAATATCTTGCCTTCCTCGGTTATCAAACCTACCTTCATTGGGATATGGAAACTCATCCTGACATCAGTGTAAGACAAACCTGTGACACTTCCCTTATTTCCACATACCCGAGACTGTTTCACATAATAACCTTTCTTACGATTATCTCTCCGTTCACCATGGTTGATGTCTATGTTCATACCACTTGTTACCTTCATATTTCTATTGAAGTCATGTCTTTTGCAATAACTGCAGTGTGACCCTTTGGGGGTTCACGCTTGTCATCACCTTTAAACAAACCTGACAATCTATGAAACTTTTATTTCCTCCTTTGGTGAAGGCACCTTTAGCTTTCTTTTTTCCCTGTTTAAAGTTACGAATATGTTGGTCTAATACTTGACCTTCATTTGAAGGTTCCATTTCATCACTTTCTTTTTGTGTCACTGACACTGATTCAGCCACAACTTGAATAATATAAGCTGCTCACAAACTAAATTCAACTAAATTTCAAAGTAGTATTCAAGCTCACCTGTATCCTATTCTAAGTACAGATGCTAACACTGAAACTATTTTTTGCCTTCAACAACCACACTGGGTTACAGGCCCAAACACGCTCTGCTACCATCAAATGGAGTGAAGATACTCCAAATATGAAAAGTAAATATTCACAATAACACATTGCATGCATCCATCTATCCAGACACACAGAGAGAAGCATGCACAGACGCTCCCAGGTTAGTATGCACGCACACACACACATTTAGCACACACTTCGTACAACACTTCAATCATGCTTGTAAGATATGTCAAGGAGAGAAACTCACAAAACTACCTCCCTTTTACGAGCCTCGGCTTATATCAATATCAGCATACATGAATTAACTAATTATTTTCTCTGGTCTCTGGAAACTTTAAAACACTGGCTTCCAATTCATATCTTCATTTTCATAGTATATGTATATACAAAAACAAACAAAATATCAGCTTTTTATGCTAAAGTATTGTGTTCCATGCAGATGTGTACCGATACAATTTACACTTTTTCGCCTCTAAACTGTATTTGTCAATTTGCTTAACTACTCCTCCAGAGCAAAATACAACGTTTTGTGTGTATTTCGTTTCCTGTCGTATTTGTCATTGACAAACGCTATACGTAGTCTGTTCAAGAATCTGACAACAGTGTCACATGCAGTCACATTAACTCCAGCAAACATTAATGTTGGATTGTTTATCAAAGAATAACAACTCTCGAGACGATCCCTACTTCCCTCGACGTTTATATCCAAATAGCACAGGATTGTGATTTTCTGCAACTAATTAGCCATCGTCTTCAATGTCCCCTCAATATATAGGTGGCATGACCACCCAAAGACTGACAGGACGGGATGATATGTGTAAATTGTTATGACATGCCGTTCACTTCCTCAGTTTAATTCCCCTAAATGACTATCTTTTCTTAGCCGATATATCTATCCTCCAGGCCGAACCCAACCACTGTCTGCGACACCCATGCTCGTTTTGCTTTGAGATGACCTCTTGTACCTGTTTTTATGGTGACAGAGCGATTCCATGGTAGATACATCCTTAATAGTTTCAGCATGAAAGTTATTATTTTTTACGTCCGTTATTGTTTATAAGGAAGCTAAGTTTAATTTCAAAATGGGCCTTTAGAAAGTTTCCAGATACAACATCGGGAATTATTATACTAATTTGCATAAAGCCATGGTCTGTTCCAAATGATTTCGACTTACAAAAATCGCACATTTGCGAACTTAGTTTATATTTCACTTTCACATATCAACTACATAAATTATAGATACAAACGTGAGTTTTTTCACTAGCTCTGGCAGTACTTTCAGTTTCCACTTTCCACCATATAGAACACACAAGCTATCATGTTCCTGTCTTCACTCTATTTTTCAAGTCATCACATAAACAGTATCAAAGTGACATATATCTAATCGAATTTCCTGCACTGATCAATGAAATCCACAAATGTCAATAGAATCTACATTTATAAGACTTGCAACTAGTGCAGTGGATTCTGTTCTGTGTTTTTCTGTAAATTAACATCAGCTCCAGGCTTCAGGAACACATCAACAAACTCTGTAGATTGCCATCCTGCTGCTCAATGAAGTGGTGTGCCACCTGTAATATCCTGTACACTAACATTTACTCCAGCCTTCAGTCATACATCAAATCCACGCTCTGCTGTTGTATGAAGTTTAGATCCCCACTGTGCTGCTTTATGAAGTGGTGTGTCATCTGTATTATTCTGTACATTAACATCTGCTCCAGCCTTCAGTAACACATCAACACACTCTGTAGATCCCCACTCTTCTGCTTTATGAAGTGGTGTGTCATCTGTAACATTTGAAACTTGATTGAGACTTGCTCCTTTCTTCAGCAAATATGCAACAACAGTTGGACTCCCTTCGCATGCGCTGTGGAGTGGAGTATCTCCATCACATGACAGCATACTAACAGTAGCACCCTTCTCAAATAACATGTGGACTATGTTCAAGTTCCAGGCCTTATATGCTCTGAACACGACAATACTGTTAACCTCTACTCTTCTGTTTAAAAAGAACAGCACAATGTCAGCGTTCAGGCTTACAACAGCATGTCTAAGGCCTTCCTGGTTATCTACATTACATCCTCTGTCAACCAACAGTTTCACCACCTCTAAGTGACCTTTCTCTATGGCAATGCATAGAGGGTGTCGCCAGGGTGATCCTTGATCCTCATTAATGTCTACTCCCTTGTCAAGCACATGCTCCACGGCCACTTTAAGGCCATTTTCACAAAGATAATATAACACAATTTTACCTAACATGTCAAAAGCATTTAGGTCAGGGTCTAGAGACATAATCTGATTGATAAACACATTGTCTCTGGTTTCTGCTGCTAACAAAAGCGGCGTCATATTCATCAGACCGTATCTAGCATTAACCTGAAGTTCCATGCGTCCATGTATGTCAGTTCACTGCACGCAGCATTCTTGCACACATCCAGCCAAATTTCCTCCTCCAGTTCTTGTCCACTAATTTTCCCATCTCTCTTAATCATTGACATGAACAGTGAATACTTTCCTCATCTTTCAAAAGGTTTTTCAAAGTTTTGCTGAGGAAAGCAATGGGTGCTCGCTTGAAAAAACGCCTCTGGTGGGAATTGAATCCAATCCTTTTCATATGCTGCAACAAACATTTTGTATACAATTGATAGCTTCTGCATGAACACGCCATATCTTCATTTGCTCATAAGAGTCTCACTTTGAAGAAACTTCCACCACGTATTGGGGACTGGAAACATAATCTGCCATCCTTCCGAAGAAGTCTGCCAATGAGGATTTAAGCTCATAGTCACGGTCTAAGAGAATAATGATAGTTTTGTCTTCGTTTGGACTTGATCGTTTCACCTCTGTTTGATTAACTTTTGTCCTCTTTGAAACCTTTTCAGTTTTGGTCGAAATGGCCAAAGAATCTTTTTCAGCATATTTGTCAGGATGTTTCACATCCAAAAGTATTTTTTTTTGTGTGTTTGACACAGATATTATAAAAGTAACAGCCATACAAAACCTGCATGGCTACAGGTGCAATCAGCTACCACACCCACCACTTCTTTGAGTGACATTCTACAAGTTGGGGAGTCACGTGGAGGAAAAACGTTTTGGATGAACAACTTCTTTATTACAGGTGTACCCATCTGATCAAACGGCATCGACCTCCTAAGTTATTGTGTGGATGAGTATGGTTTTATATGGCTTTTAGCTGTACAGACGGGGGTCCAAGTATTCATATCACACATTGCACACACCCAGAATCGAACCCTTTCACATGTCCAGCAAAAACTTTACCACTAGGCTAGGCAACCGCCTTATACAACTGGGCTACAGCAACAAGGCATCAGCAAACAGCAGTACCAGATCCATTATAATTACCTTGTAAAACCATGGACTGTTTGGGATGGACATTCTTAATCCCTGGGTTTATTTCTGTCCTGGCTTGGCTTTTAGCAACCGTAGGTTTGAAACCAGAAAACTACGACAAATATTTTCTCCCTATATTGTCTGGACACCAAAACATTCATCCTGCTGGATTCAAAAGTAGAAAAGAAATAACTAGCAGCTCCAAACAAGAGCTGGTAAAAAAATGGCTAGGATGAAAGCGTATGACAAGGGAGAAAGCAAAATCAATTCAAAAAGGCATGAGTTTCTGCTTCATAGTCTTGTCACATTTGCAAAATACGTCAAGGTAAAATTCAGTGGTCCTCCGACTGATTTATGTGGCGGATAGGTAGGGTTTTGTTGAGTCTGTTGTGAATACACTGAAAGGTTGCAGTGGAATAGATCACAGATGCAGGTCTATGGAAGGAGGGTCAAGGAGAAGAGGAGGAATTCCCTGTGAGTCAACCAATCACCTACTGTGGATCATGTTCAGTTAGGCTACATCAAACAGTACAGAAAAAAGTTACAATAATCAGCATACATGTATTTAACAAACTCACATACATTCTCCTGTGACAAAGTTGGGATAGCTCGGGGAGAACATCAGAACCCATTGACATACACATTGTTGAAATGATTTAATAGCATGTAAAAACAGTTAAACCAAACATGGCACATGTGAAACTATATCATTTAAGTGACTTTAGGTAGACAACAGTTTAGATTCCACCACCTGTGTCAACCTCATCATATGGTGAGCTGGTGAGCACAATCATTCATTAACAGAATCACATGGGATGTTCTATTCCAATCATTCTGGAAGATTTCTGTTCATTTAAAAGTTACCCCAGCCCAACCAACCCCTTTGAAAGTAAACAGATGCCCCTTACCTTGTAAGTACAAATGTATATCAGATACTGTATCTTATAGACCATTGAGAACACTTTAAAATACAAGGTTTGTCAAATCCACCATAATGCCACAGTGAGAAGCACCTCTTTGATGTCCATACTTGTATACAAGCAAACATATCTCATGGTCATGGGAACCCATAGAGTGTGATACCCTCATTTATCTCTTTGTATTGACACACTGTATATATTCCATCTGTGAGTGCATGTGGGAGTTTATATGAGAAACACACCATATGTCATAACCACAGTTAATTTAACAGTATGATCCAAGATATGATTTGAATGGTCAATGAGACACAACCATATGCTCATTGTACAAGGCTGACAACCAATACACAGCATAGTCCCATTGTTGTTTGTGGACACAATGTCACGCACATTTCAGAAGGTTGACAATCAATACACAGCATAGTCCCTTGTTGTGTGTGGATAAACTGTCAAGCACATTCCAGAAGACTGACAATCAATATACAGCATAGTCCCTTGTTGTTTATGGATAAACTGTCATGCACATTACAAAAGGTTGACAACCAATACATAACATGGTTTCAAATTGTATGGTCTAATGCCTTGTTAAATGTGGACACAATGTCACACACATTGTACAAGGTTGACAACCAATACACAGCATAGTCCCATTGTTGTTTGTGGACACAATGTCACGCACATTTCAGAAGGTTGACAATCAATACACAGCATAGTCCCTTGTTGTGTGTGGATAAACTGTCAAGCACATTCCAGAAGACTGACAATCAATACACAACATATGTCATATTTGGGATTTCACTTTCTTAGTAAAGTACAAATTCTAGTACTTTTTTCGGTTGTGTCCCATCCGGGATTCGAACCCGCACCCTCAGAGTCAGGCACCTAATCGCCAGCACACAAAGTCAGCCGCCTAGCCCGCTCCAGTGGAAGTCGCGGTGGCTGAGCGGGCTAGGCGGCTGACTTTGTGTGCTGGCGATTAGGTGCCTGACTCTGAGGGTGCGGGTTCGAATCCCGGATGGGACTCAACCGAAAAAAGTACTAGAATTTGTACTTTACTAAGAAAGTGAAATCCCAAATATGACATAAGTTGCATTTGACCACTTTCTGAATGGCATCGTGTAATCAATCAATACACAGCATAGTCCCTTGTTGTTTATGGATAAACTGTCATGCACATTACAAAAGGTTGACAACCAGTACATAACATGGTTTCAAATTGTATGGTCTAATGCCTTGTTAGTTGTGGACACAATATCATGCTCAATGTACAAGGCTGACAACAGTCCACAAGTTAGTGTTTTGTCCTCTTCCCTGCCTGTCTGTTGACCCGCTCTATGTATCTCCTTAATGACTTGTGGTCCTCAAGGTCAGACTGCTCGATGGCCTTGGTGTTGGCACATCCTGACACAGGGCACCTGGAATAGGCGCAATACAAGTTAAATACAATAATGTTTGTTTACACTGTTGTGAAACTGAAAGTCTCAGGGAACTATCAGCAACACGTTGGTTTGTGGGGCACTGATACTTGAAATATATACTTTGCTATACGTATAGTGTAATAATGCACACTTTTGCCCTGAACTATTATAGTGAAAGAGGATGCTTGTGTAATAAATTGCTCTTATTGTTACTGCAGCAAATCTCGGTACCCAGACAGCTCCCATTACCAACTTGTAGACATCTTGCTCTGTTATGAACTAGTTCATCTCATTGAATGCTTTATTGAACGTTTTCACTTGTCTGGCCTCCATACCAGTTCAAATCATGTATTCCTCAAAACAACTTACTTCTCAAAGCATCAGCAACTGATGACAAACCACCACCTTCCTCAGATGCTGATAAACTGCCCTAACAATTTGCATATTCTATCTAAGCATACATATGTCAGCTCCTCTTTCTCCTACACTTTGAAAAAAATGCTATGGTACCGAAACAATGCTGTTCATAGATGCTTCTCGGCCATGACAATTCATGTAAACAGGGATCAACTTTGTCTCCGTGTTGCTATGGTTTCATGGTACCTCCATCAAGTTTATACACACCGATACCTCTGATGTTTTACACACTACGCTACAACTGGAGTTTTGGAATTTGGCTGGTGCAACTGGGTTCTTGTCACTGGTGCCAGTAGGATAGTATCCTTTGAATTCAGCCCAGCATACTCTCTTGGAAATATTAAGACCATGCAATTGCTACCTACCATTTGTTGAGTACAACATGTAACATGTGACCTGTACTTTGAAAGAATCTGCAAATACAAAAAAAAATTTTACAAAAAATGTGCATGTTCTCCTTAACAAGATAACCAATGTATTCCTCAACAGCCTATTTGTCCTTGTCATGGCAAATGTAGCATTCTGTGAACTACATGTGTACTTCCAGGTTGCCATGGTAACTGATGTATTGCCAACATGTCCTCTTTGATGGGGACTGATGGATTGCCCCAAGAACTTACTTTGCCTTTTTGCCACGACGACCGATGTATTCCATGATGGCCTCCTTCTCATAGTTATGTTTACATAACTTGTTCTGCACAGGGTTCTTCATTTCCTGCTGTGTGTAGGGGCACATTGTGTTGACGGTCTCCTCCGTCATACAGATTTCATCATCCTCAGCAGATGTTGATGGCATCAGTATCCCTGGCCCACCAGCAACATCTGCAATAGGCAGTAGCAAACGCTATGAACTAAAATTGAGAGCAACTGTCTTGACTAGATTCCATTACAGTTTTGATAAAACACTTAAAAAAATTAGTGTACGAATCTGTACAGCAACATGCAGAATGTGAGACAAATGGGCTACCAATACACCTTGACATTTCGTGAAATGTGTCTAATGTTCTGAAATGTATGATGAAATGTGGATGGATTTTATGAGATGCTGGTGAATGATTTAGTGGAAGATAAACTGTAGTGAGGTGTTGTGATGAGATGTTCTGGGATGCCATAATGGGATGTTCTGGGATGTTGTGATGAGATGTTCTGGGATGCTATAAAGGGTTGTTTTAGGATGTGGTGATCAAATGTTCTGGGATGTTGTTTGGGGATGTTCTGGGATGTTGTGATGAGATGTTCTGAGATGCAATAAAGGGATGTTCTAGGATGTTATGAGATATTCTGTCATGTTGTCATGGGATGTTCTGGGATGCTATAAGGGGAAGATCAATCATGTGGTGATCAAATATTCTGGGATGTTGTTTTAGATGTTCTGGGATGTTGTGATCAGACGTTCTAATGATATATTAAGGGAATAATGAAGAGATAATCAGGGATGTTGTAATTAGATATGTTCTGGAATGATCGTTTTGATGAGATGTCCTGTGACCTGGGTTTTGCAGTTCCTGTATCTTCTGTTCAAGGTCAGTGTACTTCTCGTGCTGCTTCAAGTTGGATTTTCTGTTCTTGACCTGAAGCTCATTTAGCTTTAAGTCCAAGTCCCGCTCTAGACTGCCCACCTCTCCGCTTTCCAGCGCCTACATGCAAAGTAGACCTCAAGTTACAGATAGGTTCACAATTTGTCTCAAAAACTTTACGCCTCTTACACCAAGCAGGCTCCCACCAAGATTCAGAAGAATATATTTACATGATATGATTTGTTTCTTAGTTAAATGTGCTTCATAGTATTTATCTGAAACAAGCTGTAAATTAAAAACTAAATTCAATGACTGGATCCTGGGTCTCATTGAAAAATGCCCTCTTATTATCAAGAATAACTCTGCAGGTCAGCACGCAACAATAAATCCTTTAATCAAGTTATCTATATTTGTGAGTGAGTTTAGTTTTACAATGCTTTTAGCAATATTCTAGGGGAACATCAGAAATGGACTTCATACATTGTATCCATCTGAGGGATGGAACCAGGGGCATTTCAAGTGAGGAACAAACTCTTAAACCACTTGGATACTCCACTGCTACCATCCAAATATAGAAATTGGATCTACAAACAGTGGTATACCAAGTTTAGGTCACAGAGAGATGTATATAGCTATGACCTTGTTCTTGGTGTAGTCCACAGCTGCCAGGAACTGCTCTAGGTCTCGCTCCATGCACACATAGTCCAGCATCACTGACTTCAGCTCTTCTACTTGCTTCTTGTTCTCTGTGGATGGCAAAGATAACAGGCTATGTGCAGTCACACTTTGGGTTCATAGTTAGATACAAACATACACATTTCTCTCTCAGTACCACATACTGGGAGGCCTGATCACTGTTACCTCTATCATTCTCCACAACATCCATGGCAACATCGATTGTTGTTTCCATGCCAACATTGATGTACTGCTGGATCTGTTTCACTGTGTTAATTGCCTGCTCCACCACAGCAAAGTGTGGCTGATTTTGTGACATCGTGACTGTAAAACAAGAGAAAGTCAACTAAGTTGCTAACTAACAAACAAGGCTATGTAAAACAAACTGAAAATTGATCATGTTCACTGCTAATTGATTACACATCGTGTACTTATTGGACTGATACCTGTCAAAAAACAAGTGAATGTAACAAGTCTGTCTAAATAATTATTGGCCGACATGCATAAGAAAGATGCAGTCTTGACGAGTCTGAGATATGCATCGGTTTCCGGCATGTAGTGTGCATGGAGCTTTCTGTCGAGCTAAGCACGGCTTTGTGGAGGAAACAAAAACACACTGGATGAACAGGCAAAGTATTGGGTGCATGAAGTATGACACACTCGTAGTGTGCCCCACTGAGATTACGGTCGTGTTATGACCGAAAACAGGACAACTAACCCAAATGTAGATAGAAGGTCTATGAAGCGAGATCACAGCCGGCAGCCAATAAGTGCACTATAAGAGGTGGTCAGTAAATTGCAGCGTTAATTGCGATATTACAACGTGTAAAAACATAGATATATTTCCAATTATAAAACTGGAGACGCATATTTCTGACCTGACTCGTTTCTACCGCCAACTTGTGAAGGGGGGGGGGGTAACTCTCAGTGCGTATCTACTTAAAATATGAGTAATATCAACTGAATATTTATAATTTTATGAAAAATAAAACAGAACAGGACATAAGGACACAGAGTCCTTGTTTACTCGGGCAAAATAAATGAACTATGTGTAAAACGATAGGGGCACTAATTCTTCTCGGCAACAATTTTGTAACATTGGCTGCCATTTGGGAGCACTCACTGGCGCCCAATATATTTATATACTCTTAAAAAAGTAAGGGAATTGTACTTCTAATGTACAGTTGTCGTAAGTTGGGGATATATGTTTGAGCATCACCACGTGGATTTCATTCGAAGCGAAGCTGTTCTATCGTTCAGCTATCCCCCTTGGTAGGTGACTGGAGCATGACATGAAAATTTCAGGTACAATTTTCAGTCAGTAGTGTGTGGTGACCCTGAAAACCCTGATCATGCCCAGATGCAAGAAAATTATTGGAAAAAATGGTCAACAGCGATTTAGCGACCTGCCTGACAAACGTCAAGATTCATAATGACACTCCATGAACGTGTAGGAGCTAGGCTCCCACGTTGTGCGCGTGCTTCCCGTGCATTGTGTTGCGTGTGGTGATAACGTGAAATGATGCTGTGTACACAAGATGAATGTCATTGTGACGATCCTCCATGGGTATTCTTTCTACCAGGCTTCAAAGTTCAGGTTCCCCTACTTTTTTGAAGAGTATAAGTATGACCTTAAAGATACCTAAAATATGTAGACATACATATATTCGGGCGTGCGGTGGGGTGGGCGGGTTGTACCTCGATATTTAATGATGTGTTGTAACGATATGATGTTTCATGACCTATTATATCAACAACACACATTTGGTTGATTTGCTATCAACTCACTGCAACAATGAAGTTCCGTTCACACAATGTTTTCTCAACATCTTCGCGTTTGGTGATCTACATCCGTTTGTTTGTCCACATTCACTTGATGGTCAGTTAATGGATTAATGACAGGTATAAATAGCGATAACACCACTCAGATTACCCGACAAAAGTTCCCATTTTGCATTTCTCATGTGTTTAGTAAATACTCAACATTATTAATTAAGGTCTGATGAGGCACATGCATACATGTAATGTGATATGCGCATGGTAGTGGAGCAAGAGGAATAATCAGTTGAAGTAAAGAATATCTACATATCGATCATCGCATTAACCGTTGATTGATAATTATTTTATCTTGCACAACGAATTTGTCAAAAGGTAGTGTTTATGTTTGTAGAGTTACTTCCGTATACTGAAAACACTCACATTGTGTCGTAAAGTGAAATGTAAGCACGGCCTTTCTTCAAGGGATTAACTTACAATACTTTGATCGCTCATTGTAAAGGATGGTGGGTATAATGTCAAATAGTGAAAGGTATGCTATCTTTGGAGACCAATGAGAGTATACACCATGACCAATGAGTGTATACACCAGTGTGAAAAAAACTGGAATAAGGCGACGTGACATGGGACAACAGCATATGAGTGACATATCGTTTTTTCATTTGGATATTGATGGATTCATTCCTCAAAGAAGCTAATAGCCTGATATTTTGCTGTATCTTTAGTTGGTTTCAATTTTGATATTTGCATTTGTTTTTTATTGATTTGTTGTGGTAGTAAACAAAATCAGTCAACTTCGTTTTTTTCGCCGTGAAGTCCTTCCATGCGAGAGAGAAAATATGCACAATAAGTCGTGTGAGTGTGAAATATGATTCACACTGGCAATCATTTAAACATCCGGAAATTGCAGTCATTATTTACTTAAAACAGATTGTGTACTTCTTTATAATTTTTCAAAGTGCATTGAATATAATGATAAATTAATCACGCTAGGATTATATCTAAAAACAATCTAAAGACGTACATTGACTTCGGTTATGTTTCAGTCCTAGCATTCTTTTTCCCATGGCAGATAAGTTAAACTTCAAAATGTTTTCAAATTCTTATCATAATAATGACGATAATGATTACATGTTCCAGTTAATTTCAAGACGAAACTGCATTTCATCTTTGTTGAGCAGTGTAAGCATACTCCCTTAAACTGGCATTTGCGGGTTGCAAATCATAGATGGAAAAAAAAAAAAACTTTCTGGGAGACCATGCAGGTAGTCGTGGGGAAAAATACGGTTCCCCAAAATGCAACCACCAAGGCAACACCCCAAGGAATAGCTCTGGATCAGTTAACCTTTGTTTCTGATTCTTCTGCAGTTATGAATTCCCGGAGTTAAGTAGAAAATCACTTCAAATCACAGAAACATAACATGACTGTAGTCTTCTACAAAGCGATCTTTATCATACCTTGATTTTTAACAAAATGGTGATCCTATAATCAAGTCTTTACTTTTCATTTCTACGAAACGAAATGTTTCCAAACTGACAACATCAGTAACTTTCCAAGCGGTCTGTTGACTCTTGAGAGTTACTAGACCTGGGCCCCGTTTCACAAAATTCTCGCAAGTCTAAGATCTCGTAAGTTTGCTGGTAGCCATTGTACCTCCTATAGTGAAACACGAGAGCTACGGATGCTACGAGAAAAGTTACGAGACTTTAGGCTTACGAGAGCTTTGAGGTGCCATGCAGTTGTCCTGGATACAAGGAGAAGTTTACGGGCATCACCACACATTACAAGGAGGAAGTTTAGGGATAACATCACCACACAATGCAAGGAGGAAGTTTTGGGACAACATAACCACACAATGCAAGGGGACATTTATGGTCATCACTACACCAGTGGGGAATCAAATTCCGGTCTTTGGCATGAGCTAACTGGTTACTCCACCGTCCTACATAATACCAGGGCTACTCTAACTGGGGGAGTGGTCATTTAACATAAGCCGCGGCTTGTCACGTGACCAGTAAAGCCGATAAGGCGGCAGATTCGTTTTTAAGCCTGAGTCCGGTTTATTTTCAACAGCTGATTACATCCGCAGTGTTGTGACAATTGAAAACCTAAATGTAGAAGATAAGTTACCTATTCTGTCACTTCCCTTTAAGTCAAATAATTGTTATTAGTATCAGTGTTAGTGCAGTAGATTCGTAGACCAGTTTCAGGTCGGCATGTTGTAGCTCACTGGCTTCAATTCAGTTCGGTTCAGAGAAGAAGGAATAAATTCTGTCTCTAGAAACTTCTTTCACATATTCGTTTAATTTTAGAAGGGAAATATACCTTTAGTTGAAACGTGTTTGCAAGTAACAGTGATAGTTTTATAACTTTTGAAATTAATTGTTAGGGTGTATTTGAGGCGTGACAAATCCGCTAGCTGATCTGATCTGTCATAATGAATATGAATTCATTAATACAATTCACTACAGAGCGTTGTTTAAGTGTTTCTAGATATTGTTCTAAAAAGGTTCTTTCACACACACCTTTATTTTTTGTAAGGCAATATGTCATCAGAAGAAAGCTGTTTGCAAGTAAGAGTGATAGTTTTATGATTTTAGAAAAATTGTTAGAGCGTATCTGATGTGTGTGAAAAAATGACATCTCACCGACTTGATCTAATCCGATCCGACCTTGATGCTTGCTATGCTTGACTATTGTAGTTCCATAACTTCTTTCTTGTTGATCTTAGTATTTGTCAAAACTGGAAAGGTATTCATAGCACTGGGATAATTTGACAGGGGTGTGTGACAGTGTTAGTTAACATTTTGTCAATGTCCATGTCATTCCGCACATGCAGTAAGATATCTGAATTCATTACTAAAGTATAAAAATGTCTCAAAGTATATGGTTTTTTAAAAAGGACAGCTGATGTTAACACGTGTTCTAGCAATAGTTTTGAGTTCTATAACATGTTTGTGGAATGATGGCGGTGGTGTATCATTTATTCTTTCATTAATTTACAAAAATATTTCATTCGTTTAATCATTCACATATATTTCTTACTGTTAATTTATTCATTCATTGTAAAATTCCGATAGATACAATAAACTGGCTGAAGTACTGTTAAACGCAGAAGTTGCGCTGAGAACGAACCAAGTCACTGTGTGTGCTGGAGCATGACGAGACACATGTTAATTACCATTGTACTGATGGTAAAGAAAGCAATGGAGTCACCTATCCTTGTTGTAGATTATCCCTGATAATACAAGCACGTGAGTTTGGGACAAAATCATTCACCTGGGAGATACTTATTTGGCCAGAAAACTCGACAGTTTAAGAATGTGTTTTCTTGTGTATGCAGTCTATGTAAACTTATCGTCAGTACGTTTTTTTACACTCAACTACCTTGTGGTGGAGTGTAACGAAATACAGTGAGACTAAGTTTACTTAAACTGCTTGTGTATGAAAAGTATGAAACTAGTTGATTATCATCACTGCACCAACTCATCTACTGTCTGGAGGACAAGCGCTGAGAAATGGGAGTAAATGAGTTTAGTTTTACACCGCACTCAGCAGTATTCCAGCTATAAGGCGGCGGTCTGTAAATAAACCAAGTCTGGACCAGGAAATCCAGTGATCAACAGCGTTGAGCATCAATCTGTGCAAATGGGAACCGATGACATGAGTCAGCCAAGTCAGAGAGTCTGATCACCTGATCCCGTTAGCCGCCTCTTACGACAAGCATTGTCGCTTTTTATGGCAGGCATGGATTGCTGAGGGCCTGTCTGCCTCGGAACTTCAGGGGTCCTGAGAAATGGGAACATCCTTCATTGTTCGATTATGTATCTGGACCTGAGAAATGGGAACATCCTTCATTGTTCCATTACGTATCTGGACCTGAGAAATGGGAACATCCTTCATTGTTCCAATACGTATCTGGACCTGAGAAATGGGAACATCCTTCATTGTTCCAATACGTATCTGGACCTGAGAAATGGGAACATCCTTCATTGTTCCAATACGTATCTGGACCTGAGAAATGGGAACATCCTTCATTGTTCCAATACGTATCTGGACCTGAGAAATGGGAACATCCTTCATTGTTCCATTACGCATCTGGACCTGAGAAATGGGAACATCCTTCATTGTTCCATTATGTATCTAGACCTGAGGAATGGGAACATCCTTCATTGTTCCATTACGTATCTGGACCTGAGAAATGGGAACATCCTTCATTGTTCCATTGGACCTGAGAAATGGGAACATCCTTCATTGTTCCATTACGTATCTGGACCTGAGAAATGGGAACATCCTTCATTGTTCCATTATGTATTCCATTATGACGGCAGACTTCAGATCTGATCAAAGGAAGGCACAGTTTCCAAGGGCATTAAAAATACACACAAAAAGAGTTTGCAATATTAGTTTATTGAGGTTTTGTGTCATACATATTTCATATTCTATCTTGTGTCTTCCATGCAGTCCATGAACAGTTATTTCATTTGTGATTTCAACCGGAGATACTGAAATATAAAACATATTAAGATAACAGATTCCTAATTTCAAATTTTGTCATCAAAGATAATTCACATTTGCTGCTCAGTCTAAGTAAACTTAGTCTTGTAGGTTTGTTTAACTCAGTAGAGAAGTGTAACGATTAAAACTGAGACTATGTTTACTTACACTGTATTTGCTGTTCAAACAGTTACTATGTGAGGGACATCAACATAAATCTCCTGTAAAATCATTCCAAGATTCCAATATTGTATGTATAATTAAACGCGGGTTAATTACAATTTACCTATGTAATATGCAATACAATGAGTCTGACTATATGCAGGATAAATGATATATTTCACAAACACAAAAGTAACAACATGCATTAAGTTGACTATTGGTCACTATACTGAACTGAAGTTTCGAAAAAATGAAATTGCATAAAAATAAGCGTTCATTTTTATGTCTTCCATTTAAACACTTGACAAAAAAGGTGTTGTGTTCCTTTTGCTGTTCAGTATCCATCTGAATCTGAACCCTACAATCTATAATCATCTCACATTTTTCCTGCTGTTGATAGCTTGCTGTACCCAGAGCAGTTCCATGGCAATGTTCCTCCTGACCTCCAGTATGGATGCCGAGTTGATGTTTTTCACTTCCTCCCTTTCTGAAACAGTAAACATGGAAACTAAGCACATACAGTAGGCCCTTGTGGCACACCTGTTTCTTTGGTTTCAATACTTCAGTCGAGGTCCACTAAAATTGTTGTCAGGGTTTAGTTTAAGTTTCTGAAAAAACACTTTGTTCATCAGTTAATTGGAAGTTTCATTAGCATGTAAGCATTATAATTCCAATTTAGGAATTATTATTGTGTTAATCCAGATGAGGTTCAGGTTATCAAACTCTTGGGTGGCAACAGCACTAGTCATGGTCCTTCTAATTACAGGCTGGATTTGCCTTGCTTGTGTTGGTATTTACGCAGCTTAGAAATATGCATCCTGTAAGCACAATTTATAAAATGGATGCAGAAAACAACATATTTTGCATCCAGATTTGCACAAAAATACACACTGATTCTTGAGAAGAAATATATCTGTAAGTAAAAGAATAATAAAACATACAGTAAAGTGCCCCGTTACACCATGTTCACAGGTAAAACGATCTTCGTAATTATTTCCTGAAAGTAGATATAAGGGATGCTCTGGACACTTTGTTCTGCACGCCAAACTAAATCTTTGCACTGTCATGACAACCAAAACAGTGCAGAACATGGTTTGGATTATGAATAAATAAATAAGAGATAAAGCTACTGTTTTGAAATAAGAGGCAGTATAATAGAATTATGATAGGTCTAAACTGAATTTAAAATTGAACATGTTAGCTAAATAAGTACATTAGTTTCTTTTAACATGACCAAGATAATTTTAGGCTTAAAGCTTATTTACTTTTTCCTAAACGTTTCGGGATCATTACAGATCCCTTCATCAGGTGAAGGGACAGATGACTGTGTTGATCTATAATCAAAGTAATCATCCTGAAACATTGAGAGTGAAAGAAGAAAGAAGGTTAAATACATAAGAAATCTTGGTCATCTATAACGACTTCTACATGTTCTAAGTGCTGCTAAACCTAAAAGTCTTCATTTAATGTGTTTAAAATAATAATTCCAAGGAAAGACATGACTAACCTGGCTTCATTCTGGAGTCCAGCTGACTTTCCCAGATCGATGTGACCTCAGTGAAGGAGGAGGTGTCACTGTCACTATCGTGGTCTTGATGGCGAGGAACACTCACAACATCTGGAGTCTCTCCATCCATCATCACATGTTCAGTTCTCTTAAAGTTTAGTTTCACTGGTTGTTCTGATGATGTTCCATGCAGTGGTTGATCAGCTAATCGACAAGCCATTGGCGATAAGTTTTGGTTATTTACTTTTGAACATGTTCCATTTGTACTCTGGTTACAAATTTCATTAGGTGAAAAACAAATGTCTGTGCCATGAGGAAGTTGGTGAAGCTTATCAACTTCGGGACTGGTTTGTATTTCAACTGTCTTCACTCTTGTATCAAAATCACTGTCTCTGTCAGTCACTTCACCCTGGCCCTCTCTAGTTGAAACTTTATTACTGTTGATCTCAGAAGATGGAGGATTGTGTGGGTGGTCGATACTGGCCAATTTCTTGTGCTTAACAAATTTTGGAAGAGAAGGGCTGGTTCTTTCCCAAATGACAGATGGAATCTTGTTTGATTCAATATGCTTCACAAGGCCCAAGTATGTGTCTCTCAAACTCTTCATTTGTTTCCGAACAATATAAGCCCTAAAATGAGCCTGGAACAAACGTATGTTCAATGATAACAAGGAAAAAAGGATGTCAAGAATCAAGTCATAGTTCATGCATACTGCTTTGTACTGAAGGATTGAACTGAAAATAATATACTGCAGCTATACATCTAATCCCCCGTCTATCAGTTCACTGGTTTCCCCCTATTTATCCCTTCATAGTTCTTCTTGTGTAACATTCTCAAACCTTGCGCTTAGACCTTAATTGTGTAAGCAGTTATCAACTTCATCACACCAACCTGTTAATGCCACTCAAAGAAGTTATAATCTAAGCACAGGAGTTTAGCAGTTTGAAAAACTACATGTCAATCATCCATGATACCAGATGTTGTATTTTTGTCGTTGGGTAGCACTGCACTTCACCGAGAGCACCTTTATTAATAACCGGCCCCTAAATACCAGAAAGGGTACCAGACCCTAACCCCAAGAATCGTAAAGGTGCCTAATCCCAAAATGGTCATAAAATAAGGCGGCGAATATATTCTACATTTGCACCCTAGCCTGCCGTTGCAATGCCAGTAATTTGCAGTATTTTCAAAAACTTTCCCCAGAATAGATAAGTTGTTTTGGTTTTAGCTTGTGTCAACATGTTGCGTTTATCAGAGTAGTTAAACACAAACTATTTCCCGCGATTCATCATTTCTCTTAAAGAGTTTCGTGTAGAATTTAATCGAACAGGCTAAGTGAAATACCTGCAGTTTTATTATCGAAGACGTATCATAATTCTCCAAGTCAACACAAGAATCGTTCAAACTGCACTCCATTTTCAAGCGTTGGTGCAGCCGGGAAACAAAGTTATCTACAAAACTAAAACTTCCGGGAGTATCACATTACGAACAATTAACTAACAATATACAGAGTTGAAATGAATATTTTAATAGTCAGCAATAGTGTCGACGCAAGCCCCATCGTGAGTTCAATGAGTTCAATACAGTTGTGATTTTGAACGGGCATTGTGAAAACATCATACAGATACTCTGTGACAAGTTTTTGAATATCCCAAGCACTTGCTGTTTCCGGTTTCAAGATGGACGACGAAAGTGTGGGAAGGCCACTGAAAGAAGGAGAAGCCCCCGAAATTGCAGAAGTCAAATATGAATGTAGGCTTTGTTTCATGGCAGATTATTGGCCTGTTTATTTTTAAAGTGTTTATGTTTTACATGGAGGGTGATATTTCTGTTTAGTCGAATGATCATCAATAATCTTACAGAGGGTTGTGCAATTTGACAATATTGTCCCATTTTCGATCACGGTGCGAGTCGCTTAGTCTATCTTGTTCAGTACTTTGGTGAGTTATACACTGTCTCTGTATGTTTTTTTTTAAAAAAAAAATCCTCAATTTCCCCCATTCCAAATAACGCTTATTAATGAATATATAATATAATTATTAAACAAATGACAGTCAGGGATACAGGTGAGGGTCGTACATGTGTTACGTATGCCTAAATGTCAGTTGTGAATGAAATAATAAGATATGAAGCGTATCATGTTCGTACATAAATACATTTTTATCTAGCATGTAGAGTTTAATAGCTGAGTTGTTTAATATTATAAGTAACAAACTACGTCACCGATTCTCTCACACAAAAATGTACACCATACTTCTCCACTTGCAGTAGGAGGTGTAAGTACACCCCCATCCCCAAATATTATCTGGAGCCCTATGACCCAAACCCCACTTCATTCAACCCCTCCAGATGGTTCGGGAATATGTCATAGCTAGTGTCCAGGAACCATTTTTGACTGTTTGCCCCAGAATATTTGTGCTGACAATTTATTTTGAATGTATTTTTGACTGAATCATGTTGTATGTTTAATAACATTTAATGTTATTGCTACTGTATCAGAACAAATAATGTGAATCAAGTTGAGCATTCATACAGTAGTTTTGGATTTTTTTCAGATTTGGACCATACAGCTGATGTCCAGTGAGTTCCATACATCAGCTGCAGACAGTCTACTTAATAAGTGTCGTTAAAGTAGTATTACTAGTAATGCAGGGTCAACATTCAACATTGCCCTGGTAATCTTGATGAGAACATTTTTCAATATCAATTCATGGTGCTACACAATAAACTTCCTCAATATCTTCAGGGTATATGTTACAGCGAAATCTCCACTATACCCTGGTTGCATCTGTGGGATGCCTGATAATTTATCAAGGATGCACAATAAGATGGTGCTGGTAATATTATGGTAGACTATTTCCGAACACACTCTGTGGAACCAAAGTATGAAATGTTATTTCCTGAATTTGAATGCTTTATTATGTTTATCACAGTTCTGATCATGGGATTGTTTTGGTATGTTTCAGATTGCATACATGTATCCTTTACAGCATGTTCAGAAGTGAACATGTCAGGATGAAAACATATCTTAGATCTTAGGAAGTTAACAGATAATTTGTTTCAATGCCATTTTATAGAAACAGAAAAAAAAACTGCTCCAATTTTAGATTTGAACATTATGTTTCAAAAGCTCATATTTTTGTTTTGCATAGTTTACAAAATCATAGACATAATAATTGTTACAAATGTGGGATAACGTTTTATAACTTATTCTTCACTGGAAATGTTGATAAGTTTTCACACCAACGAAATAATTTTGTAAGGCATCCTAAATTCCTTTATTATATTTTCGTCACTGCAACATGTAGTATCCTTAACTCAGACAGGGGGAGATAGTCAACAAGAAGCATTTGAACAGGTAATTCGTCTTCTTTCACATTTATGAAGGGCTTTTAGAAGTGGAATGCTTAAGAAATGAAAAGCAGTATTTATGGATGTCAACCTCTTCATTGTGAATAACATGACGTTTCACCTGATGGAGCAAGCATACATTCCAAAACATCGTGTTATTCACAATAGAGAAGCTGACATCCCTAAGTCTTGCTTTTCTTTTCTCTTCTTTCACAGTTATGAGAATGCCTTTTATTTGGAAGGATTTTTTTGTCCCCACATTTGTCATCTAAATCCCAATTAAAAATGTCTAGCTTTTGGTTGTGTGGCACTAAAACAGTACCACGTAGCACTGCTATTGAATTCATTGTCTGTAAGATGATCTCACAAAGTAAAAACAAAGGAGTAAAAAGAACTGAATGAAACAGTATTCTGTGCATCTATGGACTATGTTTGTCACACTTGTGCATGGATACAAAACATGATGTCATCATGCTAGGATATGGCACATATTTTTATCCCCTCGGCATGTAATGTGGGGGGATATAGTTTTTGTATTTTGTGTCAGTATCTTTGTGCCCTTTAGGACAATCTAGTTTTTTTGGGTAGGGGTACAGGTTTAGATCAGACATGTGAGAAATAAATGGTCAGTACAGGTAGATAAGGAAAAAATGAAAAATTGGATTTACAGGATTTTTGATTAACATTTCATCATACCTTTGCAATATGAACACGTTGTCAAATGCTTCTTGTATCAGATGGCCACTGCAATGTTCAACTACATGACCACAGACTATGACACTGTGGAGATGCTAGAAGTTCATGAGATTGAGGCTGAAGGTGAGGGGAGACAACTCTAGTTATCCATTTTAATACAACTATTGCTGATGAGGAATATCAAGCAAGTCCACTGCTAAATACAACCTTGGCTGTAGAACTATGCCATACTAAATGAAGAAATGTAAACAGTTCAAAAAGCTGTTTACTAAAGAGACATTTTTAGTCTTTTGGCTTGAAAGCAACAGATTTCCCTATTCTTTGATCAATGACTTGGTGTTTACAGTTTTCAATGATGGGTTGCATTTCCTAGATTGTAGGTGCCATTATATGTCATGATAAGTTTTGATGTGACATGGTATGTTAAATATGTTTCCACTGTTTTTGAAGGTGAAGATATGAAGTCACTCTTATTCCACTTCCTAGATGAATTCCTCTTCCTGTTTTCTGCAGAGCCTTACATCATACCAAGGGTGAGAAGCTTTCAATTTACTACACATTTAAGTGTGATGTCACCTACGAGCTAGGGCTAATGACTTTTTCAATACAACGCGCATAGAATCATGCGATATTTGCCGGCCACAGCAGGGTGACTACACGGAAATGGATCTAAGGGCAGGTTACAGATGGGCACCGTAGACCCATTGTAGGCCAAATATGAACCAGGTATAGCATCTCTGTTTGAGCTGTTGAGGCGTTAATGGTTTTCTTGGACCTTGCTTAGGTTCCACCTGTCCGTTTAATGTCCTACAAGGAGATTTCATTGAAACATGGTTACCTTAGATGATTTCCTTTTGCTGAGAGTATGGATTGTTGCTGATAATACCATTGCTTTGTCACGTACAAACTTGTCTTGGTTTGTACTGCCATGATGTAGGACTGTTGGACGCAGCTTAAAATGACAAATACAAACAACAAACAATGGAAATCATATACCTGGGATGGCACCTTATCCAATTTATTCATTCTATGTCTTTATGATATAACATGGATCCATTCACCACCAAAACTCCTTTAAGGGTGACTTTACCATTTCCATCACTCTTAGCATGAGGGTTTGGAATGTAAGCTGATTGGATAGCTGTTCTTATCCACGTCTCTTAATGGATAGGGTACTGGGAGCTTTGCACAGAGTTTGCACCTTTACATGACCAGTCTTCACATATGTTTAAAAATTGTTGTATTGTGTTTTGTTTTTCAGGTTGTTAAAATTACAGAGTTTGATACGGAGAATTTTAGGATCAAAGCTGAAGGGTAAGTCAGCTTATAGTGATTGACTAAAGATGTCTACTTTGATCATCCGTAGCATAACATCCAGAGTATGAAGATAACCTGAAATATTCGTCATCAAAGTTTTCTATGTTCTCTTGGCTGTATAGCATATGTTTTGAGATGATAAATCTTGTCAGATTATGTAATTGTTATCATTATTACTTTCCTTCATATTTTCCAGGTGTCATAATTGTATGTAATTCTGTTTACAGCTATGGTGAACCTTTTGATATATCTAAGCATCCCCAGGTAAGTTTGTGCATGACACTCCATGTGGCAATATTGACATGTGATAATCTTAATATCTGTATGAATTACATCATTGAACATGTAGTAGTTTTCAAATTATGTCGTAATCTTAATGTGGATGGAGATTTCTGTACTCTCCATCATTGACATCTTTTTATATCCTTCTGTTGAGGGATGAGACTCCTAGCAAATCATGGGTAGTTCACCCAAAAATATCTGAGGGTGGGTAGATTATAATAATATATAGGCTTGGCTCGGTGAGAAATTTAAACATACAACTTAAGTGGAAAGGGTCGGCCAAAAAATATGGGTATTATTAGGGGAAGGTCTGTAGTCAGTTCATAGGTGCATTTAAAATCTCAGCCACACCCAACCCCTGTAGTGAATAAGTCTTACCCTTCATGGTGGAGATACTACCAGTGTGTACCTCAGGCAGGGATTCAAGATTCCTGCTGTTACTTACCTACTTAGATTTTGTTGTCATGGTTGATAAAGACTGATAGTTGATGAAGGGGTGTTCCCACCTTGCTGGACACTTTTGTTCAGAATAAAAAGTCACAGATGCATGATAATCCCTATAACAATAGTCTTTTTTGTCTATATGTCTCTGGGGTGCAAGTCCCATTCATGAGATGCACCTTCAGCACTGCAAGACGATCATCCAGAGAATCATGTCTACAGTCTAATAATCCTTTGAATAAGCTTCACTCAGTTTAGCTAATATAATTCATGCTGAATCAAATTAGTTACTAGAAAGTAAGTTCACTCAAAACAAATTGGTGCTTTGGAATAATGAGTTCAAACTTAGCTGCCAAACGCTCATGTGCCCCAAATGAGACTACATGTGACAACTACTCATTGAAAACAGACTGTGGCTGCTGAGCTAACGGACATGTAATCTGTTATCACATCAACTGTCTGGCAAAGTGGGGTTTGACCGAGTTAGTCCCACCTGTCCGGTTTGTTTGATATGCCGACAGATAATCCTGTACGGAGGATTACCATCTTGTCTTTGATGTACTGACTATAGTCTGTATTGGAAATTCGAACAGGACTGGCACAAACAGCCAATAACATGCATGTTATTTCTTGAGTACAATCATGGATGCAATGTTACCGAAGTGCTTATGGCATCAAAACAAGAAAGTACTGTAAGTGAATGTGTTAATGGTATGTTGTGTAGGGAAACTGATTCTGTACTGTTATTGCAGGGGACAGAGGTCAAGGCCATCACATACTCAAACATGCAGATACACGAAAATGAAGATCAACATGAACTTTTCGTCATCATCGACATCTAGTTGCTGGAGCAGTTGACTGCATGTATATGACTGTTTGATACTAAACACTGCATCAGTATTCAAGCTGTATGAAGGTAACTTGCAACAATCGAAACTGGATCAGTCAATCCAGTGATTATGAGCAACAATATAACTCATCAGGGTGTGATGACACACAATTAACTAGTGGTCAAGCTGATTAATGATTCTGAAACATCTGCTTGTCTCTTGGAACCAACATGGATTGCTCAAGGTCACTTGTCACTCCATGTGTTCTCAGAAGACAATCTATGTCCCTATGTCCTTCAATTTCCATGTCAACAACTAGAACTGAATACAAATATTAGCCATGTCAAGAGCAAACATTTTTTCTTTGTTATATTTATCTTCTGTGATGATTGTTGCAGCTAAGTTTTTAAATGGTGAAAAAAGTAGGTGTTCTGCAACCAGACAAATATTATTTAAGTTGTTTTATGGATACTGAAGTTGTTTATCAGAGGTTGAATCAGAAGGGATAAAAGTCTACATGATACCTAAGTGAAGGTCACCAGTCATGCAGATCTCCTCTTTTAGTCGCATGGAATATACATGCACTGATGTTGTGTTCTATCAATGTTAAAACACATTAGTCTGTGTGTATATTTGTCTGAACAAAATTTGAAATTATTCCAAGGTGTCATTCACACGGTTAGAAGGTTTTGCTATTATTGTTTAAGTTTTGTTGGGCATATCTTTATGAATTCAGAAGTAAATTTCTATCCTGCTGTAAAACAAGAATCAGTGTCATCTGATACGGGAGGGATGTTTTTTTTCTTGATATTTCATCAGATGTTTATGCCTGGGAATGGACTTGGGGTAATATTCCAGCACAAGTATCTTTGAGTGTGAAATATGTTTGATATTAAGTGCATGGTATGACAGCAGAATACAGCCACTAGTTAGGATTTCAGCAAAATAGACCATTTTTCTTTTAGGCTGGCTGACATAGTCTATTTCCGGAGAACTTCCCAGGTTTGCAAAATGACTAACAGTTTTGAGCATGTTGGACAGACCAGTCTTGTGCCTTAAGTCAGGGTCATCTTTACCCATCCTTACTGTGTCAGCTTACTTACTCTAATGGAGGTGGGCTCTTCTTCAAAAGGGGAACATTAGACACTAGTCAGCCCCTTCTGTTTTACAAGTGGCTAAAGTGTTCACTCGTCACCCGAAAAAATGGGTTTCATTCCACACATGCATACAATGTGTGAAGCCCATTTCTAGTGTCCCCAGCCATGATAGTGCTGTAAAAATTACCTCACTCACTCTGACATACCATATTTGCTGTAGTAAGGCACTTTGAAAATGGATAACTGTAGCTGTCATATTTAAACTAAAATGACTAGCCGATTTGCTTAACTTTTAAGTTAACGTTGTGTTGATAGTTTGGGGGCATTTATGTACCCCTTATCTGCTGCAGTTTCCTGAACTAATCCCTACAATAATCCATAGACTCATGTACTAGCAATGGCGATACAAAATTACAAAAGATTTATAGAGGAGTTGGATGTTCTGCTTACTGGAGCAATCCCTGATTCTTCTACCCTTTTTGATTACCATCAGGTTGGGAATTGGTGACGTATGCATTAATCATAGTACAGTGGGTTTAGAAAATGTTCCTAGTTTGTTTGTATGACCTATTGTGTATATGATGATTGACTTGTACCCTTGTTTTTATACAGTAAACATGTGAAAGTACTTGTTGATGAGTGATTATTTATTTGGTTCAATGGTAATAAGTACACATACACACGTATATAATAGTCCTTCCATGCATGGTTGAGCTGTGGAGTACTGATCCAGACAGACAGCTGACTTCATGAAAGAAATATAAGTGAGTGAGTTTAGTTTTCCACCATCCTCAGCAATATTCCAACTGTATGGTGGCGGTCTGTAAATAATCAAGTCTGGACCAGACAATCCAGTAATTAACAGCATGATCACTGGAAACCAATGATGTGTCGACCAACGAGTCTGAGCACCCAATTATGTTACTTGCCTCTTACAACAAGCAGGTTGCAGAAGGCCCATATTCTAACATGGACCTTCGTGGGTGAAAGAAATAAAGGGGCTGGAGTATGTTGTCACTGCAGTTAAAGCCAGAACATGCTGAAGCTCTTGTCTGCACCAATATTGTAAAACTGATTGCAATTCATACCCAAACCATGGAAGTGTCTCTTATGGGTGTTAAATTGCAGTAGGCAGATAGGCCCATATGTGAAAACAGTTTCACTACTGGTCACTAGGAGTGTACCGATACAGGTGACATGCCATACAATACATATCTCGATACTGAGGTCACGATACGATATGTGTCACGAGTTTTGACATTTTGTGCACGACAAGCAGCCGTTACCTAGACTGTCTGATGTTGAAACCATAGTTCACTGAAAACCTGTAAATACAGTGCACTCTGTCTAAAATGGACTGACTTGGTACAGGCTAAAACGTCTGAATTAGACAGCAGTCTGACTTACACAGAAATTTGCCATAAAGAAGGACTACGTCGGGACCGCAAGTTTACTCAGCAGCCTGAGTTGGACAGAGTGCACTTTAAACCAATTCAAGTCTTTTCGGTTATAGTTAGAGACTAACAGAGAAAGCATTGACTTCCCATCAGCCACTCACTCTCAACAAGTCATGTTTGCTGTTTTGTGTGAAAAAGACAACAGACATATGTAATCAAAATAGTAATCGATATATGTAAAAATACCAAACCAAATCAATATAAAATCAAATGAATTGTGTATTGTATTGTGCAAAGCTTG
The DNA here is from genome assembly GCF_037392515.1 of Haliotis asinina. Classification (NCBI taxonomy): domain Eukaryota; kingdom Metazoa; phylum Mollusca; class Gastropoda; order Lepetellida; family Haliotidae; genus Haliotis; species Haliotis asinina. Next base: position 77,949,157 of record NC_090282.1, read on the forward strand.
ACAATGATGCACTGGTGTACCGTGTCATACCTACTTATCACGCAAAACATTTCAAATATCGTCATTGTCTGCACAGTTGGGTTTATTACAACATGACGACAGGACCACAAGTATCTTTGTCAAGATGTTACTACTGGCACTGTAATGATCTCCATCAACACTGTCTGGATAACTGAAGGCTTGTTCCAGTAATATCCAGACTCTCTATGCTATGTCAGCTTCTTGTGTTCTTTCTCCATATATCAATGTTGTCCTCGATCAACCATTCTATCATGAAAATACACTGGACCTATGCAACACATAAACTGCATCACAGTTACAAAGACTGATGACTGTTGATCACTGGTTGTCTGGCCCAGACTCGATTGTCTGACAGACCAATGCCATACAAGGAGACTATTGCTGTGTGTGGTGTTCAACGACAAACCAATTTTTTGCTTGTTTAATTCACTGCAAGGTTGTTTGATGTATTTTTTCCTGTCAAACTGATGTCAGAGGTGTGGAGGCAATGGTGTCCTAGGGATTATCAAAACAATGGATATATAATACATTGGATGCCACAATCAACTAAATTGATTTCAAGAAGTTATTGAACTGAAAGATCGAGACTTTGGCCACATTTTCACAGAAGGCTAGGTCAGTGCCACTGACAAGAGCATTCAGTGATACGTAGTTCTCCTTAGTGGGGTCATACTGAGCACGGTCCACACTCAGCAGGAACCGATGCCTCTGTTGGATGATGTGGAGACGACAGCGGAACACCTGCGGCCACTCCACCAGTTTGTTGTGGGACATCTCCATTGTGTTGTAAAGGTAGTCAAACTTTCTACCCAGGTCGTACTTGTCTGAAATGAATGAAGTGAGTCATCTGACATTATTCAGTGACACCAAGACTAGACAGGACACAAACCTAGCTCTTAGGTGTAACAAGCCAATGCTTTAACCAACATGCCACCTAGAAATGTGTGAATGTTGTTTAATGTCACAGTTGTATCATAACATCTTGCAGGTAACAGTATGTATTTTGGTGGAGAGGTGTCTTGTGATTGTAAAGTCTTGCTTACATGTCACACATGCTATCATTAAAAGATGGCCTTCCTACTGAAGCAGACTAGGAACAACCTAGTTTGAGATAACAACCCGCCTACACACTTCTTGACCCAGGGATTGAACATAAAACCAATAATCTGAGATTACTGCAACTCAGAAAGGACTAACTGGTGGACTACTTTCTCTGTTTTGAAGATGACATCTTGGAAGATGATACAGTTCATTTGGGTTCAAATTAGAATGCTGAATGATTGAATAACTCGAAATATGTATCAGGACCACGTGTCTCACTTACGTTTTGTGCACCTATATCTATTTCAAGTTATTTAATCATTCATCATTCTCATTTGCACAGGACTAATATTCCTCAAACCATCTATTACTGATATATGAAACCTCATCACCCTGCCATGTTAGAATGAACTACAACAGAAGCAAACAAGACACATCAATGAACTTCAGTTTCTAAACCATGGCTTCACAAAACTTGAGTAAAATCTGAGCAATACTTACTGGTCAAAAATAATTTGGGATATTTCACAAGCATCTGCTTTAATTCTGCATCAGAAAATCCAAGGAATTCCTTGATGTAGAATCTGTTATCCTGCAACACATATGGAAGTTGTTACCATGGTTACTAAACACATCAAAATCAGATCTTCGTTTTCATTCCCACAAAACTTAGTTTGGCAGAAGTGAGCACTAAGATCTGATTACAATGAGACGGCATGGTTACAGACACAAACAGTAACATGTTTCATGACACTTTGTCATCTCTGCAAGCATGTTCGTTCTCAGCAACAAATATGCAACACCATTTTGGACAAAATTACTTCAGTGTATGCAGTATGTATACTTGGATAAACTTTCAATTTCTTAATTTTCTTTTAATTTCACGTTTGCCACATTGCACTCAGAAAGATGTTTCGGTATTGCCTTTAGAAAACTATACTTTTATCCATCTTTAGTGACTTCAATTCACCATGGGCTAAACAAGTAGTGATAATTCATTGGTTTTGTCTAATGAGGTACATGTGCTGTCATTTTGTCCAGGTTACCTTCGCTAAAGAACATTTATCCCTGGTTTCATATGATATACATCATCACAAAGGAAAAACAGCCCACTCAAGTGTGCAACTGTCACTCTAATACAAGGAAATTAGAACTCTTTAAAATTCAATATGGCAGCTGTACAGGAAACAGTTTCTTAAAAAGTCAAAATATTTTAATGGGAATCAGTTGCTTGACAGTTTGAAAAAACCTTGATTTAAGTTCTCAGTTTGATTGATCCTCACAATATTTTACATCTTATTCAAGGCAGTATCAGTGATTATTGTTCTTTTGATTTGCAAAGAAACTGCTTTAGAGGGCACTTAGGACAGATAATGCAGCTCCTGTAGTACTTCAGATTGCTGTGATAGTGTCTTCGGACAACAAAATATTTCAGAGGATATCGCCATGGTCACTGATGTTCCTCACAATAACTTGCCTTGAGTTTCTGTAAATTCCATGTGGCCAGCTTAGGTAGTCTTGTTACCACAGCCCTCACTTCATTCCCTGGAACATACAGCAGGATCAGATTTCTAACACTATCCCACTGTAGAATATTCCAACATGCACATTGCTGTTCCCAGGATTTCATCAGGCTGAATATATTGTCAGTCATGAGCAATGCAAATATATTTTAGGAAACATATGATTTTTGTAGGCTGCATATAACATAGTCTGTATATACTTCAACATTATGATAATTATCTTTGTACCTTAATATCAAACTTACATTAAGTTACAACATTGTGCATAATCTTCCCTCATCAGACATCGATACAGGAACCACATAAAAAATGGGGACAGTCAACCAAGAATGTAAAGAAAATGTAATCCAGAAATTTCTTCGTGTTCAGTCAGCCAAACAGTATGCATTAATATAAATAAGCTGTATAGCCAAGAACACTTCCAACTATACTAGGCACATAAAAAAACTGTGCGTACAAAAATTCAAAATCTAAATTTATCAAATCTGTGTAAAAACACACATGTAGTGACATGTATTGAACATGCATGTTCCGTGACATCAGTGGTTTTGCCCTTGAGATGTGCAATACGTTGTTGCATGTGCAAATGAGAGCAAATGAATGACACACAACACTGTCACTTTGTAAAGCTTAACCCCTGCCCTTGCAATCGTTCAAAAACTTGAACAGCTATTGACATGCATAGCATGCTAAGGCTAACATATGCACATCATAAGGCCACTGGGATGGTCCGTGGGGGAATCTCTAAGCGTCAAGTGGTGCACATTTCCACTGCCACCGGAATTTTATTTCTCCACTCATGAGACACTATTCACCCCAACACAGGTCAACAACGTTTAAAGGGGCACTGATGCGGAGCAAATAATGTTTCTCGCCAACGGTCGAATTACGAAACCAAACCGCAAATTGGTCAGCGCCCACTCCTTCGACCGTGACGGACAAAGGAACTGGGCTCCTGTCCATATTAGCAGACATTCTTCACCTAAACAGTCAGGAGGCCGGATACCCATCATATGCCATTTGTTTAAAAATATCCATGGTATTCCTTGTCTGATCGTAACCAAATATCCCAGCAGTGTAGTTCTTTTCGGATGCTTGGATGGTATAGTTACTGATCCAATTTGATCCTATTTCTGTGTTTTTAACCTCGATATTTAATCATGTTGTCTACAGGCACGTAGCAAGCCATTTGTTTCAGTACGGAAGATTGCAAAGCTTTATATATATAGGTAGTTTTGAGTGTTGGTTCAGCTGTGATAGCAAATATCATACGTAAATTTTGGTAGCTATGGTAGCTACAATGGTTTATTATTTATGATAATAAAAACACACAGTTGATTTATTTGAATTCGTAAACAAAAAACAATGACTTTGCCTTTGGCAGAGAAATCTGAAAATTTTCTTACGAAAAAAAACCCTTATTTCACCTATTTACCCAAGTACACAGCAAATGCCTGTGTGTATTCCTTATGTAACGAAATTCTGTTGGTATCCTCAAAACAGTTTCGGCCCATAAGTGTTTTCAGGCTGCATGCGACACAGAGATTACATCTTCCTTGCTGTAACTCGCGTTTGATGGTGTAAACCTACACGTGTTATTTGTCATCATTCTCTGGATGGTCAATTAATGAATTTATAACAGGTATAATTAGTAGTAACAGCACTTCGGTTACTCAACAAAGATTCCCATTTGGCATTTCTCCTGGTTGGAGTAAATACTCAACATTATAAATTAAGGTCTCTAATGGCAAATGTATTGTATGTTATGTAATATGTGCATGTAAGTGAAGGAAGAGGGTTTATCAGCTGAGTTACAAAAAACAAACATCGATCAAAGGATTAATCGATAACACACTGAATGTCGTAAAGAGTGAGTACAAAAACAACATCCTCCCTTCAAAGAATTAACCACCCTTGCGTTGATTGATTGCTCATTATTGGTTAACTAAATTACTTAGAATAGTGGACATCATACAATTAGTTTGCCAGGTGTGCTATCTTGGGAGACCAATGAGAGGTTTATCTGGTTTTCACCAACGAAAGAGGTGAAACTATGTGTTACTTTTTCGCAAACTAGACAGTTGTAAGACACGCGACATAGAGCAGGATTATTTACCAGCTGCAGATGAATGGAATACGATTTCTTTTACGTGGATATTGATGGATACATTCCTGAACAAGGTAGTAGCCTGACATTGTTGCTATAAAATTAGTCTGTTTTACATTCATTATTTGCATTTTGTTTTAATTTATTTGTTGTAGCATTCAGCAGAATCTGTATGACAGAAAACACACACTAGATCGCGTATGTGTGTGAAATAGGATCCACATTGGCAATCTACACAATGTATAAATGTTGCTGTTATGTTAGAAATTTACTATGAGTATAAGCAGATCGTGTGGTCTTTTATGAATTTTCAGAATCATACAAATATGACAATAAACTAATTAGGGTTATGAAACAAAATATAGAGACGTACATTGGCTTCGTTATTTTTCCGTCCTAATAGTTTTTTACCATTTCTACCACTGGCAGATGATTAACCTTCAAAGTGTTTCATTTGTTTTCATAATACATTTGTTATGAAGTAAAAATGACTTCACCTAAGTTGATCTGTCTATAATTAAACTATCAATTGCGCTTACGGAATGCGCAGCAGAGGTCACGAACCAGTCACGAATTCTGGGATATCATCCGGGTACTCACGGGAGAAAAACAATAACAAAAGTTTACACCAGTCCACGGAAATTGCTCCGCATCAGTGCCCCTTTAAGTCATCACAAGATTGGACCACAACGTCCCATCGAACGACCTATCCTGACACAATGTTATCGACAAGTTCGCCGAATGTGGTGCCAAAATCATGTCCGCAGACCTTATTTTGGTGGAGAAATGTTGTTTTTACAGATGAGTTCATGTTTGACATTTCCCATAGTGATGGACGTCAACGAGTCTATAGACACGGGAGAATGTTATGCACAGGCCTGTGTCTTGGAGAGGAATCGCTTTGGTGGTGGTTCCGTGATGATTTGGGGTGGCATAACAGCACGCCAAAGAACTCAAATGGTGATTGTTCAGGGCAACTTGGCTGGTGTGGGCTACAGGGATCAGATTTTTTTACCTGTGGCAATTCCTTTTCTGCAACGCCATGGCCCTGGGTCAACATTCCAACAGGACAATGGCTGACCTCATACGGCAAGTGTCGCTATGGATTTCTTGCACCACCACAATGCTGACTTACTGCCTTGGCCTACAAATTCACCACATCTCCCCCTGATACGTGAGTGGGTGAGTTTAGTTTTATGCCGCACTCAGCAATATTCCAGCTATATGGCGGCCTCTCCCTGATAGGGCATGTTTGGGACGAGTTGGGAATGTCTACGCCATCTTCCTCATCCACCAGATAACGTCCTTGACCTTGCAACACAACTTGAGAGCATCTGGCGTGACATCCCACAAGCCTTCCCTGCACGTTTGATAGGATCTATCAGTGTTCACAAATAGCGTCTGACCCTCTGACAAATTTGGCAGATTCGCCAGTGGTCAGATAGATATCACCAACCCGCCAGTCCCAGTGTCTGACTGAATACTTCACAATGTCTTTGTGTGAAGTTGATATTTGTTGCATGTGACACTTGTTTGCTGTTTATAAATCTTATGTTTGTTATCATATCATGTTAATAATTTTAATGCCAGTTATAAGAAATGTCAAATCTAAATTGTTTAACTTAATTCTGTGGGTCCTGTGAATTTTCAGTGGGTCAGACTGACATCTAAAACTTACAGGACCCGATGTCCTGTTACTTTGAAACAACATCGTGAACACTTCTCTATGTGTCGTTGATGCACTGCTGGTGGACATACCCGTTATTGAACTTGTGACATGGTTGTTGAAAACTGTCCCGCTTGTGGACTCATGACATCATTGTGATTGACTTTTCAATTGAAATTCTCCTGACTTGTTATGGTCTCATGATCCCTCTATTAAAGTTTATATGTACCTTTGACATTGTTATTGTACTTATCAACTGGGATAATGTTTTGACCCTGCACAGTTTCTTCATGTGGCTAGTATATTTACACTTAGTTGAATGTAGAAAAAAAAAAACATCAATCATTATTCACCAGAAAATGCAGGATTCATCTTGCAGTATCTGGTTTATTCATTCTATTTCTTTGTGCTTAACATGTTGGACCCATTCTCCAACAAAACCTCCTTTTGGAGTGACTTCACTAAAAAGCATTTCAGTGGTAACATTTTGAAGCCCTGAGGTCTGGCTGGGGTTTTGGCTTATTTCATACACTGCTAACCTGGTTCTCATCTCATTACCTGTGAGTCGGTACTCTTGCTGCAAGTATCCAAGCTTGGCATCAACCATCTTCACTGGCATCAGTAGGAACACATAAGCCTTTGATACTATGCGGCCTATTGACTCTTTCGAAAATTTCTTTGACTCCATATAGTTTATCCTAACTCTCAAGTCCTCTAAATCTTCACTAAAGATCTTAGGGTTCTTAGAAATGTAATTTCCTAGGTCTGAATCTGGCACACCTACATCATGCAAAAATAGCAGATGTGGTTTAATCTGTGTCTCAAAATCCAGCTTAATGATCATATTGGCTGCCCCCTTAACTCTCTGTAACTGAGTCAGATCAACTCCCAGTTTCACAAGCTGTGATAGTGTTTCTGATTCATTCACATAAGCCGATAAATGGTATTGTGGTTCTACCACATGCTTTGAAATCTGATTTGAATTGATTATATCAGAGTTTGCACCAGATAATTCTAAACTATTATTCTCTTCTTCCAACATCCAAGATGACTCTATTTCATCATCTGAATCACAGTCCATCCCCACAGCTGATGCTTGCTCAAGATTTGGGGAATTTGAATTGTCTTTTACAAATCTTTTGTGCAGAAGATGACCTGTATTAGCATATACCATAGACTTTGGGGAATCAGCTTCAGTTTCTTCCACCTGAATGTCAGGTGTTTCCAGAGAAGTGGTCGATTGACCATGAGTAATTGTCCTGTCTGAGTTCCTGGAGTCATGTAGACTGCTGATGTCACCATTCTTCACCGATACAAGGCAGCGTACTTGAGAACTGCTAAATCCATGTAATGTGATCCTTCTGCAGACCAGTCGAAGCGTTCTTACTTCAATGTGAAGGTGATGCACATTGTGTAGGACAGCTCTTGTTGCTGCCATGAATGCCATGATCTCAGCTGATCTGGAAATATTGATACAAGATATTAATTAACATAATATTTTATTTAACATGATATTTACAATGAACTACAGTAACAACAGATTGCTAAATGGAAAACACTATATTAACATTGACCGTTTGCCCTGAAAACTACAACAAAATTTGTTTCAGATAACAATTGTGTTTATATGTGTACATATTTTTTAAGTCTTACAACTGTCCTTGTATCTGTTGAGCTGAAACATTTTAGGGTAGATATATATTTTGGCTGCAATAGTTGAATCTAGCCCTGTAATTTGGGTATAGTGTGCATACACATTAAACATCTGCATCGACCATGTCTTTTTATACCACAAAACAGCAATTAGGGATCGTAAAGTAAACATAAACAGATCATGCAAACAGTATGTGGAAAATGCGGCTGCTGTGTAAAAAAACTCCATAAGTGAAACGTACCAAATTTAAGACTTCAAAGTTGTGACGAAGTGTCTTGTCTTGAACACGTTAAATACAACATATAGTGAATATTTACAAATTCGTACCATTGTAACATAAACTGTGAAGCAACTGAACAATTTGATCTGATCACCCAAAACATGCCCACATGGCTGAACATGCGAAGGGAGATCACTCTAATGACTTCACATCATGCACACCACAATATAATAGAAGAAAGTCGGGGCTTTCCACATAACACGTTAACGCATGTCACATTAAAAATATCCAAGGACACATGTGAGTGTTAGTAAACTCCTTAAAAATGGACTGACGCCCCATCCACTGCCTTTGAAAAGACGGCACGATCATCTACGTCCATAACGTTCGTTCAATAAAGTTAACCTGGATGTGTACGGTAAGCCACTTTGTGCAGGCAACTATTGAACGGGCTTGTCAAAGGCAGTGGGTGGCGGTTTTGAAGTTGGAAAGTACAATATTGAACACACTTCATGGATAACAACTTCAAAACTGCTCCCCAAAGAGGACATAACGAAGTAGTCACGTAATCATGAGAAGGTCACTTTTTATCAGTCACAATAATACATTACTGTAACCGGGTTTGTGCGTGGATTATAATGACTCCAGGACACTGGTTACGGGTGTGAGAATATTTATTCCGTTCTAATAACGTCACCCCGGTGTATGGCACTAGGGTACACAGTGCAGCCCTGTCAAGCCGCCAAGTCAGTCAATCGCACGTATAATCTTTGGTGGTGTTCTAAGATGGTATTATCCAGCACGCTATAAATGTCTTGTCAGTGCAGGCAAAGAGAGTGGAGTGAACACTTGGGTTAGTGAAAGAGGACAAGAGTTTGAATGATCCAATCAGATTGGATCAATTAAGGGCACATAATAATGTAATGACCCTACCTAACCACCCTTAATGAAACTAGGATAGCACTGACCTCATGGCTATTAATAGATATGTTTCTGACTGACAATACTGAGTATAGTCTGTTTCAAAATGTTATACCTGTAATGCAAAGTGATTGTTATACAATTGTGAATAACTATACAAATGTGAAGTAATATCTCTGCAATTGCAATAAACTGTTAGTATACAAACATTCATAAAATTGCTAAATGAGTTAAAACTAATATGTACATAATTGTAAAAATACAATATCAAATATCGGCCACACACTTCCCCCCCACAAAGAAATGACGTCCTCGTCATTTGTCTTTACCGGTGATGAGATCCAAAATAGCATCTGATGCTCTGTGCTGTTGGCTGCCAAATACACCCTGGGCTAGGAGTGAACTAAGATAATTAGCTCGCACAAGCCATTCGGGTTGAGCTACTGCCGAGAGAGCAAATTCTCCTCCTGACATCCACTTTGGCTGTGTCCTAGCCCGTGTAGATCGCCGCGGTAGGGGAGCAGGAGTCTGCCTCTGGGGTGCTGCAGCTTGCTGTCCCTCCTCTGTATCTGCAGCAGTCATAGGATGATCTTGAAATTGTGTCTGTCCATGGGCATCATGATCAGCATCAGCAGCTTCTTCTTGAGATGGATTCTGTCTACGTGAGACATGGTCAATATCATCAACTTCTTCTGTGACAACGATATTGTCTCCCGATTCTAGTTCCCGTTCTACTTCATCTTCAGTTGGCCTGTCTGCTGTATTGCCAGCAAACACTGACGTATCCACAGTATGTTCACAGATCCTGACTAACTCCTCATCTCCATCTCTATCTTCTCCATCATCAGATGCAACGGGAGCTGGCTGAGGTTTAAGTGAAGGTTTACTCTGTTTCCGTGGCTTTGGGACTGGTTTGGACTTCGCCATTAGTGGATCTGTTTTAGATGCAGGCGAAGCTTTACCGCACTTCCTCAGCTTTTGAACTGGTACTTCCTGTCCTGGAAGCGACCCAACTGGCAACAACAGATTCCGATGTAGAGTCTTCTTCTTCCCATCTCCGTTTTCCTTACCAACAACAAACACTGGGATGGAAGGAGTAGGTTGATCCAAAACGACATAAACATCTGATTCCCATCTATCCGCCAACTTATGTCTCCCGTCATAAGCAACAATCTTCACCAGTACACGGTCTCCTATCTCTAATATGGCAGCTCTGGCTGTATGATCATAATAGGTCTTCTGTTTTGACTGGGCCTTCTTAGCCGATGCGGAAGCTACATCATAGGCATGTTTGAGACGCTCTCGAAGAGATCTGGTATAATCCAACCTTGACATAGACTTTGATGGCTCGATATCAAGTCCGAAAGCGAGATCGACTGGCAAGCGAGGATGTCTCCCAAACATCAAAAAGAATGGAGATAGTGATGTTGTCTCATGGCGAGTACAGTTGTAAGCATGGACTAACGGTCCAACATGTGCCTTCCAATTCTTCTTGCTGTCTGGATCCAAGGTACCGAGCATGTTACAAAGAGTGCGGTTAAATCGTTCACACATCCCATTCCCCATAGGATGATAAGGGGTGGTACGTGACTTGTCAATTCTCAACAAATGGCATAGTTCGGTCATCAGTTTCCCAACGAAATTGGCACCTTGGTCTGAGTGAATCCTCTTTGGTAGCCCATAGTGGACTACAAAGTTATTGAAGAATATCTCAGCTGTGGTCTTTGCTGTCATATTCTTGGTTGGGTATGCTTGAGCATAGCGTGTGAAATGGTCCGTAATTACAAGAACATGTTCTTGTCCACCTCTGGAAGGCTCCAAACTGAGATAATCCATACACACTAGCTCTAAAGGCTGTGAGGTTTGAATGTTTACGAGTGGAGCACGACTTGTAGTAACTGTCTTTCGACGCAGGCACCTTGGACAGTTCTGCAGATGGAGTTCAACGTCCCTTGTCATCCCTGGCCAGTAAAACCTGTCTCTCAGGAGGGAAATTGTCCTGTCTCTGCCTGGGTGACCAATGTTGTCATGTAGACTAAGCAGAGCTGCTTGTCGACATTTAGATGGGAGGACCAGTTGCTCCTGATAAGCTCCATCAATACAGATTACTCTGTATAACACGCCTCTCTTCAGCCTGAAGTGATGGTAATTCTTCAGCAATGTAGTCATCTCCTTGTCCCCAATGTAGCGAGATCGATCTGGTTTCGTCCTTTTTGTGAGATATTGAATGATCTCAACTAAGGCAGGGTCCTTCGCCTGCAATCTTCTCCAGTCCCTTGCATTCAGGTCACATCTGTCTTCTGTCACTTCATCATCTCCAACTATGAAAGCTGATAGAGACAAACTCTCCACCAGGTTGGTTGTGTGAATAGTTCCACAGATGGCGCTAACCGAGTCCGTAGGAATGGTTTCCGTTGATTCTGATCTGTTCCAGTGTGGTAAACGAGACAGTGTGTCTGCATCAGTATTAGCTATTCCTGGTCTGTATCTTATGCTGAAGTTGTAACTTGCAAGGGCTGCAAGCCATCGATGTCCTGTGGCATCCAGACGAGCTGTGGTCAAGACATATGTAAGTGGGTTGTTGTCAGTTACAACTTCAAAGTGATGGCCATATAAGTAATCGTGGAATTTTGCAGTGATAGACCATTTGAGACACAGAAATTCCAGTTTATGAGCTGAATAATTCCTTTCAGATGGACTCCAACTCCGGCTGGCATACGCAATGACACGAAGCTTGTCATCTTGTCGTTGATACAAAACAGCACCTAAACCATGTGTTGACGCATCAGTATGCAATTCAAAAGGCTGTGAATAGTCAGCGTACCCAAGTACAGGGGGTGAAGTAAGTCTGGTCTTCAGTGTCTGGAAAGCCTCACTTTGAACTAGACCCCAATTCCAATCAACACCCTTGGCTTGTTTACCTGACTTCTTGGATCCAGTCTTGGGCATAAGCTCTGACAAAGGTCGGGCAATCTTTGAGAAGTCCTTTACAAATTTTCTGTAGTACCCAGCAAACCCTAGGAACCGTCGAACATCCTCTGGTGTTGTTGGTGTTGGCCAGTCTTTGATTTTGTCCACCTTTTCTGGGTCAGCTTCAATTCCCCCCTCTGAGACAATATACCCCACATATCGGACTTTGCGTTTGAAGAATTTGCACTTCTTAGATGCAAGCTTCAATCCACACTGCTCAAGTCTCCGGAAGACCAATTCCAACCGTTCAACATGCTCTTCATAAGTCTTTGAAAATATAATGAGGTCATCCAGGTAGATCAGACATATCTTGAGATGTAGACCTTCTAGACATTGCTCCATCAACCTTTGATATGTGGCTGGTGCATTTGACAATCCAAAAGGCATCCTATTGAACTCAAAAAATCCGAGGGGGCCAACCGTGAATGCTGTCCTCTGTTTATGTGCCTCCTCTAATTCAACTTGGTGATATCCACTTTTCATATCCAAAACCGAGAAATATTTCATTCCACCCAAACAGTCCAATAATTCCTCAATGCGTGGCAGAGCATAAGAGTCCTTAATTGTCCGATTATTTAGCTGGCGAAAATCTATACACATCCTTAAACGTCCGTCCTTCCTCCTTGCTAAGACAACGTTAGAAGCCCAAGGGCTATGTGATGGCCGTATGACTCCTGATGATAGAAGCTCTTGTAGATGTGTCCGAACTTCATCATACATGGCTGGAGGGATACGCCTATGTCTCTGCTTGAAAGGAATGGGATTATCAAGGTCTATCCGATGACGAACTATATCAGAGTGTCCAAGATCTTCAGCGTGCTTAGAGAAAATGTCCTTAAACTTCATTATGACATCCAGTCCTGCCTGTAATTCATCTGATGTAAGTCCCTCTTTATCAATCTCCACTTGGTCGAGAAGTGTGGTAGAGTCTACTGGCAAACCAGGTGGTGGACCTTGAAGCGTGACTGGCTGTATCTCACAAAGTAGAGATCTGGGTGGTACTACAACTGTCCTGGTTGTAATATTGGAGACATGAACCTCTATTGTATCTGTTTGTAATCCATCATATGAAATTAGAGTAGGGGCTATGTCTACGTCATCTGGTAAATATGAGTGTAGAGTTGGCTGTAAAAGGGCACAAACGGTCGGTGACCTGATTCCTCTTGCAATGTATCCTCTAATGACGACATTACTGTTTGCGGGAATGACGACATTCCTTGCCTCTGCACTCTTAACTAGTCCCAGCTTGCCGCCATTACGTGAGAGATTCCTGTCATGCAAAACCATACTCCGATAGGCTAAATACCATGGGCTGTGTAAATCCGCTTTCTGTAAAAACCTTTGTCCGTGAGACTTCCTACAGTCATCAAGTAGATATCTCAAAATGTTTGTTCCAAGCAAAGCCGGTACACGAGCATTGTATCTTGTATCCGGTACAATCAGGAATAAGCAGTGTACTTCCTCCTTTGTGGCGACTCCTCTACCTTCAGCTGTAACACCAACTTCTATAAATCCTCTATACGGGAGAGATTCTCCTCCTGCACATTCGATATCTAAGACATCATCCAGTGGCTCTATGGGAATATGTTGCAAATGTTGAAGATAGAATGATTCTGAAAGTACTGATACTGTGGCTCCTGTGTCCAATAAAGCGCTAACTGGTACACTGTCAATCGCAATTTCCACTTCATTGGCTGTCCCCACCAATCTGCCGGGTATCTGCTTATCCTTAGGGCTCCCAAGTAAACCTATAGGTGGCCCTTCCCCATAGGCTTGGGAAAGTTTAAAGGGTGCCTAAGATGATCCAGTCTGACTCGACATCCCCGCGCAATATGGCCAAGATATCCACATCTGTAACATCTAGGTGGTCCATGTCTTTGTGGGTAACTGTTTGAAGATAGGCCGGATAACGACCCAGGTACGTCAGTGACATCTTGTCTCGGCTGTTGTTGATCCCCTGTAAATGATCTAGAAGATCCAAATGCAGATGGAGGGGTGAAGTATTTGTCCTTTGCTGACAGAGGGTGTCTGGGATAAGCATCTTCAACGTTAGACTTTGACGCATTTCCCAGGTATTTGTGGTATTTATTGGAAACTCTTTGGGCACTGGGTGGATTGTGTATTTGCTGTTGATTTACTTGTGCCTGAACCTGACTCTGTTCCTTCAATTCAGATACCTCCCTCCGGATCTCCTCCATCATGGCTTTAAGATCTGTAACTTCCTCCTTTGTTGCAGCAACACCAGATGGATTCAAGGTATTGACCATCTTAGCTGAGGCTGACTGCTTCTTCACAGGTACTACGGACTTGTCTCTCCTCAAGTCAAATTCTGTTTCCCTCAAACAAAGTCGTAGATCATCAAAGTTGGTGATGGCATCAAACTTGTGAGCAGCTACACTCTTCAGTCCTGGCTTGAGTCCATCCCACATGCGAGTCCTCAGCATCTCGTCCTGTTCATCCTCTGGGATAGACCGGTGCTCTGTTATCTGGTATAACATATTCTCAAGCCTACAACCCCACGCAGTGACGTCTTCATCATCCCTTTGAGAACAACTGTAGAACTCAGACAGAAGAGTAGCTCTCCTTCTTAAGGTCCCAAAGGCACTCTTCATCTTGGTTAACAGGGTTTCAACCGTAGCATTTCGTCCGAGTTTCATGGCTATGAGAGCAGCTTCTCCTTTCAAAGATTTCCTAATAGCCTGCAGAATGACATCATGTGGATAGGTCTTTGACTGGAGTAGGCAATCAACTTCAAAGCGCCATAAGTCATAGGGAGTGTCTTTACCTACTTCTCCACTGAAGAAGGGTATCTTCGGGAAATAGTGAAAAGAAGCAGTTGGAGTCTGTTCTGCCTTGGCCGATGCTGATGGAGGGGGTGGTTTGACATCCGGCCCCTGCAATGGACCTTCTTGTTTGGACATGTCACCGAGCCAAGTCTTGAAGTCTTCCGTACTATCAGTCTTTGGTGACATTCCCATCTTCTCAAATATGGTGAGCATATTCTTGAGTTCTTCTTGAGTGAACTCCATAGTTATGATAGGCAGAGTAGCGATATTATTGGTGAATAATGCCTTCAGAAAGAGGGAAAGAGGTAACTACCCAAAGTAACCCACAGTTACTAAACCAAAAGCCAAATGTTAATCCAAATGAGTGCCTTCAGAGAAATATAACATCCACAGAGTAGAATTGCCTGTGGTAATAATGTACTGGATGTAAGCAACGCACCAATGTTACTGATGGAATTCAATAACAACTACTACTGGTAACCAACTAACTAAACACTAACACTAAAGCGACACTAAAGCGAACACTAAAGCGTTCTAAAGAAGGGAGTCATGTGTAAACGCCCATCAGCAAGTCAAGAAGCTGAAAGAAAAAACAAGTTAGTAATGTTCTGCATCATGCCTGGAATGAAATAAGTTGTCTTCAAACATCAACTTGAGAACAGCAGACTGGAAGCGGCGATTTCCAAACCCAAAAGTTGACTCCTGCAAACTAAGTCACTACTGGACAAAATAACTATATGTGACTTCAATTAGAAACTAAGTTCGACTGACCTAAATATCACTGAATATACTGATCCGAGTACAAACCCAACATATCAACCACTAACACATACTGTCCAGTTAGATATGAGAGATATACGAAGACAGTAAGTATTAATGTGCAAAGGACAGGGCAAGTGCAGTGGTGCAGCAGTCAATTGGTCAACTATTGTTTTTGGCTATATGATTATATGAATGGTTTACCAGTTATGTACTATAACTTAACTTTAATACTGGTTGGCAATACAGTTGTATGTATGTAGATTATTTTATTTTAATATTTATTTAGGCAATTGTAACCAGTATAAAGAATACCTTTATGGTGCAAACAAGAGTCAAACTACATCACTTACCCACACACAACCACACCAAGAAATCAATGACTATGGTAGAGGCAAACAAGTATAAATGAAACACAAACACCGTATGGTGTCAAGTGAACAACTAAGAACAGAATTAATCACATCTTTATTGCTTGGCTTTGGTAGGATGCAAGAAATATACTATAAAGTATCTAATAACTATGTGTTGGTATCAACGGAAGTGTTACATGATGAGCCGGCAATGTGACTGTAAACAAAAAAACAAAACCAAAACAACCTAGCTGCAGCAATGGGGGACCAAGACAATGGTATACAACTGTACAATATGCAAGTATCGATGATATGAGCGTCTCTAGAAAGTCCACATAATTCAGGTGCACCACACAGTCCAGGTATGCTAAAACAGTCTTCACAACGATCTGTATAGAGCTATGATCACCTGGATCGGAATCTGCTGACTGGCTAACTCTGTTGACTGTCCTCTCTGGCTGTACTATCTCAAGGAATGATAGTCCTCACTGGGGGCTCCAATTTGTAACCGGGTTTGTGCGTGGATTATAATGACTCCAGGACACTGGTTACGGGTGTGAGAATATTTATTCCGTTCTAATAACGTCACCCCGGTGTATGGCACTAGGGTACACAGTGCAGCCCTGTCAAGCCGCAAAGTCAGTCAATCGCACGTATAATCTTTGGTGGTGTTCTAAGATGGTATTATCCAGCACGCTATAAATGTCTTGTCAGTGCAGGCAAAGAGAGTGGAGTGAACACTTGGGTTAGTGAAAGAGGACAAGAGTTTGAATGATCCAATCAGATTGGATCAATTAAGGGCACATAATAATGTAATGACCCTACCTAACCACCCTTAATGAAACTAGGATAGCACTGACCTCATGGCTATTAATAGATATGTTTCTGACTGACAATACTGAGTATAGTCTGTTTCAAAATGTTATACCTGTAATGCAAAGTGATTGTTATACAATTGTGAATAACTATACAAATGTGAAGTAATATCTCTGCAATTGCAATAAACTGTTAGTATACAAACATTCATAAAATTGCTAAATGAGTTAAAACTAATATGTACATAATTGTAAAAATACAATATCAAATATCGGCCACATTACTAAAGAAACATTTATTGTTAATCCAGAGACCATATAATTATATGGTCTCTGGTTAATTACATGTCTGAGTTCACTAAAGTTCTATTAATAAAATTTCGTAAAGGTCGTGCGAATGTCATCCGCCTAGTTTTCTAAACAGTGGATGGAAATCGTCTCCTCTTCGCGACTGAACGCATTTGCTGAACGCATAGTATAGTGCTAATATATAATGCTGTGATACAGTACTACATATGTGATATTATCTACTGCAAAATATTACTGTCCTAACAGTCAACCTTCCTGGGGGTGAGTGAATTGGGTTTTACGCCTCTTTGACCAATATTCTAACAACATAACAGCGAGAGACACTGGAAATGGGCTTCACACGTTGTACCCATGTGGTGATTCGACCCGTGTCTTCAGCATGACGAGCAAACGCTTTAACCACTGAGATACGTCGTCGCCACTCATGGTGGCCCATGTCATGTAGGTAGAATAACAAAGACACAAGTGTTGACGTAATGACCGAGGTCTGGTCTGAGGGTTATCAAGGGCTCCCCTAGTTTCAAAATGGATTGTTGCTATTAATAAGTTGTAGGTGGTATCACAAGGCCGGGTCTGTTTAAGTTGTACGGCAACTTGCGTCGTGAAGCTTAATTGTTATTGGCCAATGACGGACACGTCGCAGTAGGAACGTGTCTCAATGTGAGAGAACGCTGAGTAACATTTATAAGACCTGAAAAGTGAACGTTGTGCAAAAATTTCGTTCACGCGGCACTGGACACAGCAGAAATGTAGAGCATTAAATTCCCTACCCAATGGGAAAAATTCAAGTTCAAATACTTAGCCAGTTTGAGAAACGTTTATACAGTCAAAATATTATAAAGGGCTTGTCGTGAATGATATTCATTTTTCTCCTTGACGTCAAACGACGACAGAATGTTCATACACGCATAACTCAGACAGGCTAAGCAGCAGGTCGGTGCAGCTCAGGTCACGTGGTTCAGGACATACTGTTTCCGATATTGGTATGCTGCTCAATAATTTTCTGACCAATATTCCGTTCATATATAGATTGGCTGGATTGTTGTCTTATGCCGTTGTTAGCCATATGGCGCTGGTCTGTAAACAATCGAGTCCGGACCATAAAATCCAGTGATCAACAGCAAAAGCATCGATGTTGGGATGCGATGACATGTGTCAACCAAGTCAGCGTGTCACCTCTTTCGACAAGCATGGGTTGCTGAAGATCACTTTTCCTTCGCGGAATAAAACATCTTTGTACATACATACATACATACATACATACATACATACATACATACATACATACATACATACATACATACATACATACATACATACATACATACATACATCAATGAAGATACAATATTGAATCACGACAAGTTTGGTTTCAACGTCTCGGGAAATCTGCTGGATATTTATATGGATTCGCCAGTGATCTAAACTGACCCCGGTGTATGGTGTAAACCAAGAGTAGTGCATGTGACCAAAGTATCGTGACGGAAGAAATGTGTCTGTGTCATATAATATTTTATAAATGTGACCGAAGTACTTACGAAATACGTTGTATAGTTATACTAGTTATAAGAATAAATAAATTGATGAATTCCTGTGTTTGTTTCCTATGGGTCATTCCATTAGCATTACAGAGGTACTAGGTACCCTGATTCCCTGTTTTTTCTTGATAAATGAATCACAACACATGGTTATGAATTGTATGCACTAAAAAGGCAGTGGCGCTTGCACAGAGTGCACTGAAATTATATAAATATAAGCGATTGAGAGAGCTGTGTGATTTTAACAATAATAAGGCAATAACGCTTTTCGGTGGACACCAGAAATGGGCGTCACACACTGGGCCAATGGGGGAACTCGAACCCAGTCTTTCGCCTGCTGCCCACTGCTCCGATGCATTGTCTCAGATGGGGGTTAAAGTTAATAGTTAATTGGAGTTATAAAAATATGTAAACTGATGGAAAGGGGAAAGTAAACACTTTTAAATCATAATTGCAAAGAATGCATTATGTTTCCATCGATCTTTCTTTCCAATTAAACCATAGTTAGAACATGTTGCCGTCAGGTGAAGTTTTCGATGTGCAAATACTAGACTACAGTAGATCTACGATTTCCAAAACGTTTAATAGAGTATAAATGCAAACACGATTCATGGTTATTTCAAGCACGTTTCAGTAACCATAGGAATATTATAATTATATCGCTTTGGAGAGGATATGTGACCTGCTGACAAATTTAGCTCTCGGTTCAGCTGCAATGTCCCGCAGTCATTGATGTCAGTGTCCGGTCAGGCTACCTTGCGCCGGAAGTCAGTGAGTGTAATTTCAAAGCCGAGACAAGGTACATTTCTCTGTCTTTTCGGTGATTTCTATGATATTCCCTCGATAATTTTTCGTGTAATATAATAAAGAATCCGAACAGCTATCGATACAATCAGGGATAATCTACGTTAGAGTCTCCCAGATACAAGGACTGAACTACACACGAGCCGCTGTATCAAAGGGAGACAATCTATGATTACCCGCGACCATGACTCAACATGTTTTACTAGGTTGAATTTGTTTACTTAATTTACTGTTACCGAGACAACATTCATATTTAAGTCAGCTCGCTGGGAAGAGGAACGATATATACGCGTCTTGGTTATGTACGCTGCTTTCCGCAATCTTTCCAGAACCATGTCGAAGACTTCGGGACAAAAACTGAAAGTTGTGATCTTTCTCGGAACTTGCAGAGAGGGTCGAGTGGGCCTTCGAGTATCCCGTTTTATGAAAAATCAGTTGGAAAAAAGCAACCACGAAGTCACAGTATTCGGTAATATTTTCTTGTTACATATTATTGTATCATATGCACTACAAAAAACAAAACAAAAACAAAACCGAAAAACAACAACAAAAAACAACAACAACAACATTCTCACATGGTATACAGAGATGAACTTAAGTCATGATAAAAGCCCGGGTTAGAATATTGGCTTAGCATCAGTAACTCATTCTTTTCGTAAGAGGCTACTAACGTGATAGTGGGCAGGCTTGCTGACATGGTTGTCACATGTACTCGATTCCCATATTGCGCAGGTCGATGCTCATGTTGTTGATCACTGGATTGCCTGGTCCAGACTCGAGTACAGACTGTATTTACAGACCACCGTCATATGGCTTGAATATTGCTTAGTGCGGTGTAAAACTAAGCTCACTTTTTATGATATTTATGTACAAAACTGATGACAACTCTCTGAACAAACAACGTCATTGATACCCCCAATTCCCATCCCCATCCACAGTATAATAGTACTATAATTACAGTTCCCCAATATACAGTACTGTATGTGAATTATGAACAGTCCCTTATGATTACAGGTATAGAGAGAGTGAGGTAATCTATTAACTGAGGATTATCATATTTTGAGGTAACATCTTTGTATGGCCCTCCCACCCCACCACCCCAAAATAGTTTTAAATAATTAATTATTACTAATTTAAAAAAATAATAAATGCATACATGTTTCCATAACCCTCCTCAATGAAATGACCAGCCTCAAAGTATTTAAACCATTTGTGAGTAAAGAGATGTGATTTTTCAGTGGCTTGTTATTTATTTCTGACCACCTCTGTCTCTTATCCATTATGCATGGATTCGACTATGCATCATATTGCAGAACTAATAGCACAGTGAAACAGATTACCACATTCATTCTAAGTATTTTCACTTCTTCCCACTGCCAAGGAAACATTTGGTCAGATTGACTAACAATCATCTATTGGGCACAGTCAGAATGTGTTTCTACTCATGCTTCTTCAGAAGGTAAATACATGTACAAGGTATATTCCAGACAACAGTTATAATCAAAGTTAAGAAAGGTTGCTCTAATGGGACCAGAACTGGTATATCCTCAAATTAAACCTAAGACAGTGCAACTGGAATTTGGCTTCTGCAGCTAGGTTTTTGTCTTAGGTTGCACCTGGTGCAAGTAGGTTAACATGTGGTTTATTCTATTCAGGGCTGAGTCAAATATATTCCTGTGTCCCCCATATCTAAATTCATTTCTTGTGAAACAATATTTCATTTTGTCACTTGGCAAGCAAAGATAAATCACGCATAAATGGTAGCTGCTAACAGGTATGTTTATTGAAAAGCATGAGACTGCTTTGAGGTTCTAAAACATCCCTGAAATTAACTGAATGTGAAACTGAACACACTGTATTTGCACAAGACAGGGTACTGTCAGATCATTATTCTTCCCAGAGTTTCTTTTTTTCATTGACGGAGCCATTGGGGGTTCAGGGGGTTCAAACTTCAATAAACCTCCTACTTGCAAAATTCCTGGATCCGCCCATGAACTAGGTTGCTGTTTGTAATTGGTTGCACCAGTGCAAATTACAAAGCGATCAGTCAAGCCCTGTAAACTGATTTGGAATATTTGTCCACTGTATGTTCGACAGTAGGTATAACAGAATGCAAACCCTTCAGGGAATCAGTTTAATGTGAATTGTATGTAAGTACATGTCCTAAAAATTCTATAATGGAGTAGCTTAGTAGTTAAAGTGTTTGCTCATCACGCTGAAGAACCATGTTCGATTCCAACTGGTACAATGTATGAACACAATGTCTGGTGCCCCCACCATGATATTACTGGAATATTGCTTAAAAACAGAGTAAAGCTAAATTCAGCTACTCACTCACTCACAGATCCTTTGGAGATGAAGTTCCCTCTTTTGGAACGACCTGTGTTCCACTACAAGGACAGGACTGAGGCCCCCAAGTGGATGTGTGATGCAGAGGCAAAGGTGAAGGAGGCAGACGCCTACGTGGTCGTCTCAGCGGAGTACAACCACAGTATCCCCCCAGCTCTCAGCAATATGATGGACCACTTCGGAGGCAGCAGCTATGCCTACAAACCCAGTGGAATTGTGTGTTACTCTCCTGGTAAGTTGTAGGACGGAATGAGTTTTACCATATTTGCCATAAATGACTCCCAAGCTGATGAAAAACAAATGTGTGTATGATATCTACTCATAGTTACACATCTGTTAATCAATAAAACATCTGACACATACACAGAAAGTATGGACTGTCATTCACATTCTCAAGGTTTCTGAAAGTCACTGTTCAATTAATGATTACTCAACACCTGAAGAGGTGATTGGGTGTTTATTAAAATAGGGCACCTTTTGCAGTGAATATGGTATTACGATTTTACTTGGCCTTTACTCCATGGACTGCAAGACCAGTGTTATGGCAAGAGATGACTGTATATGGTATGTGATGTACCAGATATATGTAATATACCAGATGTCACAGAGATCTGGTTAAACCAGTTGTTGACTGCATGCAAAAGACCTGTGCTGTGGCAGTATTTTGAAATACTACCAGCCAGGTGACACATTGCAACCACCTCATTGGTCAGCTCTGTTGAGAAGTTGGCAGCCATGGTGATCATGTCTTTCTTGAGAGTCTCTAGACTACCAGAAAGTAGATAACAGTTTCCTAGAAAGACTACCAGTTTGAAATTCAATATAATGTTAGAGTGTAACTTTCAACAGTAATAGCACCACAACCAAATACAATGTTTTCCAGGAAATGTCTGTCATCTAATAGTTCTATGTTAACTTGTGATCTCACCAAAATACACTCCTTTTCCACAAAGGTTACTTATTGTCTTCAAGGACTGCCTCACGTGATGTCTTTTCAGGTATTTATGGTGGCATGAGGTCAGCCATGCAGCTCCGTGCATTTCTGGGTGAGCTTGGCTGTCTAAGTGTTTCCAATATATTTGGTATTCCTGAAGTGCACAAAGCTTTGGATGAAGACGGCAAACCTCTGAATGATCACATGGAGAGGGGAGCTAACCGACTGATTGCACAGCTGGACTGGAATGCTCATGCTATGAGAAACCATCGGGAAACGTTTGGTATTCCACAGTGATACCTGTGTTCAAAACAGAGCCGCCATGAACAATTTCATCTGAAAGTTACTGTTTTTTTCCACTGATATGATGAAATAGTACATATCATTTTGACACAAGAATCTCACAATTGTCATTCAGGAGATGGCTGTTTATCAAACAAATTACAAATACAAGTACTTTGAGTGCTTGGTCTTAAAAAGAATTATCTCACTAGTTTAAGATATTAAAAGAAATTTTAAAGTTTTAAACTTAGATTTGACTTGTTATGCATCATATATGCTTGAATCGATTGTTGTTTATTATTTGATACTGCATTTAATAATGTATTACTCTTAATTAGGGCAGCAACGATTTACCCAGACCTTGATTCCACTCAGTTTTTTATACTGGACCGTTGATTTGATCATTTTCAATGAAAAAACTTCAGACTTCATTTAACCCTCAAGACACGGCTTCTTTAGTGGGATAGCAGTTGTCAACTTGGTGATGTCTACTAACCATGCTAACAATTCTAATTGGATAATTAGCTTGACATCAACCAATCACGTTTAGCCTTATTTTTAGCCTCATTTAGTGCTTGTAAGTGCTCAAGTTGGAGACCTACTAAGGTTCTGGCTGTGTGGAAATAATTTAGATAGGTATTCAAATATTGAATCGAAGTTGTGATAATGGTTATCAAAAATTGAAACTAAGGTGTCAGATTAGATTTTCATTGAATTAAACTGAATCGTTGCAACCCTACCCATAACATGTGTCTTGTCACACAATACTCTAAACTGCATGTAACAGTACCTAAATAAGATATTATGTGTTGTTCCGTGATGTTTGATACTGTTTTAAGCAGTGCATCACTCATGAGATGTTACATCTTGTCCCTTAATGCTTGATGCTATTTCAATAAGTACCAAAGGTCATTTACTTGTCTCATAATGCTTTGTGCATAATATATCTCTGAGCATTTTTCATGGTTTTTAATCTAAGTATTGCCAATGAAACTTCAGGATCTTTGTTCATAGTTGTAGTCTTGTTCAGTAGGTTATATTTACTGAGAATACTGAAGCTAAATATAGTGTACAACCATGAAACACAACAGCTTTGCTGTTACTCCCAGGGAGATATTAGGAGACATGAGAGAGGCAGCAATTCTGTGAAACAAAGACAAACTCACCCCATGAAACTACAAATGTTAATGGTAGTTTCTTAAATGATGTGACTATAACATGTGATCAGTGAAGACTTTTATGTAATTTTTCTCAAATTCAGTGTGAAGGCAAATAATGTCTTTTTCAGCACTGAATGAAAATTGTTTGTTTGGTCCTGTGCCTCAATAGACATGTTTTGGATCTTGTTTATATGGAGTCTTATTTAGTTTTGTCATGCATGGAAAGTAATTTCTAATCAGGTTGGAATTATATTAACAGCTTTTAGGCAAGAAGTATACATCTTGTGTAGTATGAATGAATAGTATGTTGTTTATTGCAGTTAAACTTTGTTTGTGACTGGATCTGTGTTGCAGTTCATGATTCAACAACTGGTTTGATCGAAGCGGAGGAGATTATTACAATATCAGTACCTTTTCAGCTATCTTGAGTTTAAGCGGCACCTTTAGCAATGTACCAGCTGTGATCAAGGTGACAGATTGCTTCGAATTCTTTCATCCAGCCTATCACAAAGTACCTTGTTGAAAGGTAGCTCCAAAATGGATATTTGCAGTTGAAAATGCAAACACAATCATCAAACAGGTATTACAAAATTTATTGACAATCCATAATAAATACGCTCGGTCATCTCAGATTCACACACACAGCTGATAAGTTACCAGTGATGGATAGATTTTATACACATACTATGAGAAATGGTATATGCTCTAATCTGCCCAAACATTTATTGAGCACCACCGTCATACGGTGACTGTACATGCTGAACAAAGACTGGGACAGGTAAACCCAGCTATCTGTCTCGATGAAGGCCTAGTGGACACAACCTACACACGGCATTCAAACAAGTTTCACTTGGTGGTTTCAACTGTATAAGCAAAATATATTAATTACATGTCATTGAAATATTTTGGCTTGAGTCATTGCTGAAAAGGAAATATAAATGTAACAACTTCAAATATACTGCATTAAAGTTACTGTAACTCCCCAAATAGCTGAACAAATGCATTGTTCATCCTGGCTACTGATTGATTTTGATCCCAATAAGAAATGAACCATTACAGAGATAAATTCATATATCTGTTAACTTAAAACATTGCCACATCCCGCACAAAAACAGTACACTTGTATCCATGTACACATGTTGCCATAAAACTTAGATGAACACACAATACTCTACTTCATTGTCTAACAGGCTCAATGTGGCAATGACCAGTCCTTGGGACAAGTATGCACCAGTTTATTAAAATACCTGGTTTGGTATATAATAATAGAAAACACTACACTTGTTTTGTACATATTTCAATTACTCGCTATACTTTTAAAGCAGGATGTGATTAGTGTGATATGGGTCTGTCATGTATCTTGGCCTGACTACAGTTGTACCGGTATACATATTTGCATAGATAAACATGATTACAAGAATGAGGCACTCCAAGGTAAACCATGTCTCAATCAGATCTGAGTGAGTTTAGTTTTACACCAATTTTGGCAATATTTCAGCAATATCATTCCAGGAAATACAAGAAAAGGACTTCAAATTTGCGAACCAGGGTCATCAGCATGATGATCAAGCTGTTTAACCACTAGGCTACAGAACAGCAGCCCAATCGGATCTGAAGTGATAGTAAATACTTGATCTCTATGGCAATGATGGTTGTTATCCTTCAGTTCCATCAGAAATACTACACCAAGAAACATCTTAACATTTGGTTAGCACAAACATTAAGATGAAACAACACACCAGCCATTAAAATGAATTGCCACAAGGGCATATCAATTTCTACATAATTATTTCAAACGACAAAAGTCTGATGAGCAAAACAAACCGACCTCAGGCCATCTTACTAATGACAGAAAGTAAAATGGCTTCCATCTCCTGCATGTAGCACTGAATATTATAAAGTACAAAACAATGGTCTTTGATGAGGAAGGTGTGATATGTTCAAATTCATCAACGTATTAAAAAATGAGGTGAATGAATATGTAACACCTAACATATTAAATATGCTTAATGTATCTGGTACATTTTCAATGATATCGTTTTTGTAACTATATTAAGATCTCTCAGGTTTGTTCACTAATAATACTTGTATATGTCAACACTGGAATCATGATAACATGACATATTCCTAAGAATGTTGTCTTGACAACTGATCACAGTACTGGAGTACAACCATACCCACAGTATCATCCATACCGTAGTAAGAAACAAATCAATAATTTCTTAACACATTTTGCTGCAGTCTTTTCCCTCCATTAAAAATATGGCACCTACTGAACAACTGATTACCCATAATTGAGGGCAAATGAATACACCTTGCGGAAAGAGATGGTATTACTCATGATCTGGTGAACAAAACGATCTTCCTGAAAGTGTTTGAACCATCTTCAATTCCCTGTGGTCATAGTGTGTGGTGGGAGGAAGTATGTCAGTGTGGCACTGGGAGACTTACTACACATCCATGAAGGTTAAACTGTTTCAGATGATCTCAATATAGCTCACTAAAACATGATCACATATATTGCACATACTACTTGTCTTGGGATAAATCCATCTTTTTAAGAACACACGTCTCTTTTTATACATGATAAACACTGTTTCAGTCTTGTTAAATAGACAAGCAATGGACAATTATACAGCTGGACCAAGAATGAAAATATTTTCAGCTCTGCTCATTAGCAAGCCCCTGAGATGATGTTTTCCAAATAACTATTGTCTTCTAAACATACAGAGACAAATCAGACATCCATATATGTCCCTGCACGATTTTCTTCCTCCAGTAAGAAAGCAAAATCAAAGGAACTGAACTTTCCTCACAGGTTCACATGATGGTCATGCCTGGGAACTTCAACCGAAACATCCTCTGTGTGTTTACGAGAGAAGCTGTTGTACAGACATCTGTCCTCAGTCCTCCTCTTCCTCCAGCGTTTCTATGGAGGCCTTGGATTTGATGAGACCATGCTCCTCTGCCAATTCCAGAGCCTCTTTTGCACACTTTGTGGCAGCCTCGCGCTGGGGATCTTTCAACATAGTGATAGCCATCAACACTTCAAAGTCCTGAGATGCTACAATCTTCTCAGCAGTTTCGCGGTCGACCATTAAGTTTCTGAGGATGTGACAACCCCGGTGCTGGAGTTTGATATCTTCCTCCACAGCCAGTCCCTGGATGATCTCGTACCACCCATGAACCTGCAACAGTCATTTTACATCAAATTTAATTAGTTTAGTGTGATACTGTTTGAAATCAATTAAGTGTCGTGGCACTGGATATTGATGAACAATGAGCAAGAAGACAGATCTTTCTGAATTGCCTACCTGTAAAATCTTCTTCGCTATTGCTGGTAGTGATGACAACATAGCAATGGCACCAGCAGCTGCCAGTCTCAGCTCTGGGTCTTCTTCACCACAGAACAACACCATCAGCTTGACACGATCATTCTCCCCCTCATACAGCTTGATCACCTGAAAACATGTACATGAGAACAACATTATTTAATGCTTTAGTGCTCAAGTGCACTATTACTACCCAGGTCACTACTATCCAGGCTGCTGCGGCTGCCTCGATAATCAGGGTATACATTACAATGAATCTCCACATGTACCCAGGATGCATCTACTGGCGGCCTAGTCAATCAGCTAAGCCGCTATTACGACTAAGCTTGCCAGTGTCAACAAAGATAGCGGTGGCAACCGTGAAGGTTTGTTTGCAGTGCTACTCAGATTTGGGGAAAATTACAGAGTACCTTTGCATCATTTGTGTCGACAAGTTTAATCAGATAATTTAAGAAAGTGAGTTGTGATTGGTAGACAGACACCTGATTGGAAAAACTACCAGCCAAGGGAGGTAATAAAATCATTGTGCCGAGCCATAGATGCATCCAGGGTATAATGGAAATTTATTGGAATGTATACCCTGGCGATTATTGAGGCTGCTGCTGCTACACTTGCTGCTACTACTATGCTATTACACTGTAAAACAGCTTACAATGAACAAAACCTACTACTACAGCTGCTGCTGCTGCTACTACTACTACTACTACTACTACTACTACCACTACTACTACCTCTGTTACTCTACTACAACAACTACGTCTAGTACAGTTGCACCACCACCACCACTACTGTTACAATACTACTACTACTAGTACTGCTACACTACTACTACTGCTGCTGCTGCTGCTGCTATACTACTGCTACTGCTGCTGCTGCTACTACTACTATTGCTGCTGCTATACGACTGCTACTGCTGCTACTACTACTACTGCTGCTATACTACTGCTACTGCTGCTGCTATTGCTACTACTGCTGCTGCTATACTACTACTGCTGCTATACTACTACTGCTGCTGTTGCTACTACTACTACTGCTACTGCTGCTGCTGCTATACTACTGCTACTGCTGCTGCTGCTGCTACTACTACTACTGCTGCTGCTGCTATACTACTGCTACTGCTGCTGCTACACTACTACTGCTGCTGCTTCTATACTACTACTGCTGCTGCTGCTGCTGCTGCTGCTGCTACTAATACTACTACTACTACTACTACTAACCTTTTCATTCATGACCATGTTGCACATGCACTGTGTAGCTGCTCGCCTCAACATTTCATGATCCTCGTACATGTAATTATCAATAGCTGGAATTCCCTTCTCGGATACAATGCGATTTCTGAAACACAAAGACGAATTTTAATGTTACATTCATCATTTGTTAAATCTGTGTTCCTTTAAAGACTTTCAGAAAAGATATTCAGAAATACTACATTCACTGCAACTGTGTCTCTTCCTTCATAAGTACTGCATAGAAGTCCGAACAAACACATACGCTTAACAACAGATACAATAACTGAACTGACTGCTCCTGGTAATATAATAATCACCATGTAACACGTCACATGATGCACTGATGTCCTTGTCATGTGCAAACGCTCCTGTGTGTACTTGCATGCATGCACATAACGTTTATGTTTGTTTGTTGACTAAAACACACTCAGAAATATTCCAGCTGAATGGTGTGGTCTGTAAATATAATCAGGTCTAAACAAGATAGTCCAGAGACTGACATGAACAACAAACCACATTTGGAAAGAAGCCATTAACCAGAACACTAAGGCATCAAGTTGCATCTTGCAGCTGTCATAGATAGTGGAGGCCAATGTTATCCAGCCATTAGATTCTCCACAGGATGCTCCGCAGCTTTTTCGATATGAATCTATTTGTTTGTTTATGGTTGGCCAGCTTCAGTGATTGCATCCTACATCTGGTTGTGGCCTATCCAGAGTGGTATAGTCAATGCTTTAATGAATGTTCACATTTCCTTGAAATATAAATAAAGCATAAACATGTTTGAAATCCGTTTAAATTAAAGCAAACCTTCTCTCACCTGACAGAGTCACTGACAGAAGCAAGGTTAGTAAGTGCCATAAGGGCTTCAAAATTCTGCAGCCCACTCCTGTCCACATGGAGCAAGCTGACCATTGGGCGGACAATCTCATACATCTGTAACAGAGGCAGAATGGATATCACAATCATGGGCTTCAGAAGTCGTGAAACAGTTTGTAATGTACACATGCATATAATTAATCTTGACCACAATGTCAGTCTATCATGCCTGTTAGTTAAAGCACAGGGGCCGTGGGGTAGCCATGGGGTTAAGTGTTTGCTCGTCACACCAGGTTTGATTTCTCACATGGGTACAGTGTGTGAAGCCCACTTCTTTTGACCAGAAGATATTGGTAATATTGCTAAAACAGGCATAAACCCAACTCTCTTCCTCACCATTACAGTGTTACAGACTAATGTACTCATGTCTGAGTGACGAGTCCTTGCTGAGCACCAGGAAGAGTAACAATAAATAATTGTAATACATAGTAATTTTGTAATCTTGTAATTTGTTATTTGATTCAGCCAGGAATCAACCAGCGATCTTCTGCTCTCCAGGCAGAAGCTCTATACACCATATCATGGAGACAATCCCACTAAAAGTTACATATACTGATGACAATGTGGCTCACTACATTTGACACAATATACAGCTTCTCCATTGGATAATGAGTCTGATCACATGACCCACTACTGCAATGTACTTGAGCAGAAAAAGTATCTGATTCTGCTGCTTCTGTGAGCATGTCACTTACTCTCTGGCCAGGGAAGGCTACTTCAGGGTTCATGGTTACAGCAATCTTGGCGAGAGCATGGGCTGCCAGTACCTCTCCAGCCTCAGTGCTCTTCAGGGAAAGTGGTAGTAGCACCTGGCAACATTCAATATAATTACAACACTACATTTGATCAGGACATTGTATGGCAGTGACTTAGAACACTGGAATACAGAATTGATGAATTTCAAATTTACTGATGCATCGCTCTCTGCTGATGGGATTCGTTTATAAACAGGTGGACCATCTGTAACACCTCATTGGGCATAATTATTAAAATAAGGTTCTTTCTGTGGTTATTCAAATATTTCATGAATCATTGAAATATTCACCAATTTGCAAAGGTTGACCTTCACAACCAATGACTGATAGCATCTAAGTCTACATATTTCTGAGCCACACCTACCTTGACCCCTCCCTGCTGCACTATGAGACCACGCAGACTCTCCTCAGTAGCAATGCTCATGAAAACCCTGCAAAAGAAATGTGTCATGTACGATTTGTAAGTAATTAATAAAGAAAATGATCTTTGGTTTTATTTCCTTGTTCATATTTATCACATTTGGCTTAGACACAGCTACAGCTCTGGCTGGACTACCTGGCTATCAGCTCCTTGCTGTTGTTGCTGTCTGTGGTAGACAGTGCCACCAAGGCATTTACAGCTCCAGCCTTCACCAGCTTATGGATGCGAGCCTGCACAAACTCCATCTTGTCCTGAAAGAATGACATATAAACTGTTTCATTTACAATGCCTCATTAAGCAATATCAAGAGCAATCTTAAGAAACTACACTAGCCAGCCGAGTGACCGATGCCGTGAGCAACAATTCACATCATTGGGGTATGATTACATGTATTCAACAAAGTATATAATCACAATCCATCGTGATGCTTCTCTTGACCAGCATATTTACTGGCAAACAAGAAGTTGAGCACAGATCTGACAATTGTCACGTACTGGCATGGATAAGAGACACCCACTGGTGCTTGCCATTGTGAGCAAGGGGTTCTAGGATATAATATAACCAACCATGTGCCTCTTATGAGCAAGGTGTGTGCAGCTATGCTTCGAATCAATTTCATCATCGTGCACTGTGTGTGCACTAATCTACATCTGCTCTCAGTTTCACAAACGAAATGGTCTGTGCATTGCCATCCACTGCCTTTTTCTTCCAAACATGTTGTCTGTGCCGGTCCAACTGATCCTTGTTTGCCAGCAGCTGGGACTAGTTCCACTCTGAAGCCCCATACAAAGGACTGTGGCACATGTTCAAGAGATATGCATCATGGAATACTATGATTATCCATTTGTTGACATAAAACATTCATTCATACAATACCATCAACACTTCACCATCAGTGCCTTCATATCAAGTAATCCAGACAGTAAATATAACAAGTAACAGTCAATATTGTTGACGATGCTTGTAGAAGAATTACAAGTTAATCACCAAATGTCAAATCAAATATTAAAAATACAACTGCACAAACCTTTTCATGTTCTTCAGGCACATGTTGCTTGGAGAATTTGGCCAGTTCGATGAGTTCTGGCATGATTTCCTGTTTGTCATAGCTATTAGTGAGGTTAACCATGACAGTGATGGCCGCATAGGCCACATTCTTTTCCTTCACCTGGAGACAAAGTCAGTATGTCATAAACATAATGATGATGACATGCTCTCTCTGTGAGAGATTATATGAGTATTTATATCATACTGCACACATTAATGTCGTTTTCTGATTGGCTAAGCGTTCTTCTACTATTTTCAATGTACCCCACTGCCAATGGCAACTCATTTGATACTTCATTTTGAACAACATTGACTTATGTATGATGTATGGAAATTACCGATGTTTTGCAAATGCAAATCGAGGGAAGGGAGTACTTTAAATCTGTTTTTCTTGTAAGCAAAATCTAGCAATAGCTACAACAAAGATTTGCACCAAACAAATCCAAATTGCTTCAAACAGTTCTAAATTAACATTCCTTCAAATGTGTGTGCATGTACATTTCATAAAAAATATAAATCATTTTCATTAATATTATTACTTTTACTTTTAAGGTTGAATTAAATCGCTGTTTATTAAACTGTTCATATGAAAGTTCAATACTAGTCCCAGCGCATTGAATATTGTACATCACAGGACCTAAAGCACATATTGTAGTAATGGCTACGTTTGATCTTTTAACACATGTGTAAGGGTTGATGTAGATACTGAAATTATTTTCACGAAAAAATATCTGACCGATAGTTGATACGCAAAATATACATCATAATAGTGAAAGAGTAATAAGAAGGATAGGGCGATTGTGTTTACTCTTGTTCAAACGACCTTCACCTCAAAGAAATTACCTAAAATGTAAAACAATGTTGACGTATGACATCACTATCGATGATCGATTCTTACAAAATGCCCACTTCGCTGACAAGGGTACACAGGGCTTCGTTGACAAGGGTACACAGGGCTTTGCATGGGTTCTTCCCTTGATTCAGGGATCGTTTGTACATAAATATGTGATGTAAGTAATCAGACTGATTCCGACTATCTGTGTATTGTTATACGTTTTTGATTGTTTTCACTGTAAATAAGAGGAGCCAGAAATGATGATCATTACCGTTGTCGTTCAGCAGGATTTTGCTTCAATCATGGCATCGGGCTGCACGGAAAACTTCTTATGAATTATCAAATCATTGCATGGTATTTCTTTTTAGTTTGCTATTTGTTGCTACGATACTCTTCCCCTAGATATTCTAAACGTACTGAGTCGTAGTAAGCAATGATTGGACGGTTGGTTATTGGAAAATTTCCAAAATTGCCACATGGTGTAAAATCGGAATTTTTCTTTGTTTACATTTCCAAAAAAGCGTAGTCTTTTGAGCACAGCGCTTGTTTACACCCCATATCTTCCGTTTCGTTTTTTTCTAGACAGTTGGTATTGGTGACAAAGACCATCTGTAATCTGATTCTAAAATGGAATTCAGTGATGCATTTGTGGCAGCTGACTACGAAAAATATGTGATGCAATTGGCTTCTCAATACTGGCTTTCCAATATGGCAGAAAGCACAATTCGGTGCTTGCTTAAGTGTATTTTTGAAAACATCCCAACAGATTCAGGGTTCATCAGTAACGTTTCAGAATTATCATTTTACATAAAAACATGATATCAGTGATCATTAATATGCTATTTTTGAAATTCAATACTCACAGTAATTATCAGATTTTCACATTACAAAAATGCAGCAAATAACGCTGTGAATTGCGATTTCTTCTTGTGTCTAAAATGGCGAAGATTTACGATGAAGCATATTTTGCAAGGTTATTTTAAGAAGTTTAGCTTTGTCTGAGGTAATAGTGGATGGTATCAAGAAACAGGAAAGTTCCTGTAGAATTCAAAACTATTATGTATATTTGTGCGAGTGACATACTTAGAATTTTATTTGACGTCAAGGTGAGTGTTGGCGATGAAGGACATATATGTGCCTGTGGCACCCAAGAGGTCATGTGTTTGGTAAGATACATAGATTGTTCACTGGTCCCTTGGGGCCCATGGGTTGATGTACCCTTGATGTTGGTTTATGTTCCCTAAGCCCAAAAGTACATCAACCCGTGTCCCCGCTTGTGACCAGTGAACAACTTATAATGGATGACACTGGCTAGTATCTAGAGATACGGTGGACATAGGCTAGAGACAATACAATGGACACAATCAAGACCTTGACCGGTGACTACATAATGGACATTATGTAAAGACAATACAAAGGACACTGTTTGTGGTTACTCCTATGCATTGGGTAAGGGATTCTAACAAATTTATCATTTGGGTGATTATATATCATATAACATGTATATTTATTGTATCACACTTATGTATCATGCAGTCTTACCTTAGCTATATCAAAGATGGACTTGATGGCATCTATGTCATCTATCAGCTCCTCTTTGACATCCGCGTCCAGGGTGAGGTATGCCAGGCCCTCTGTCGCCCACTTCCTCAGGTCAACATCTTTAGCAGGGTTGGTCAAAAATCTAGAAAATCAGGAATCTGGTGTCATGGTAATCTTGAACTATTCATTAAAGCAGACATGCATTATCTGTTCAAATTGTGTAATTACGCATATTTTCATTATTATGATTACTGAAGAGCACATTTGTTGTGATGGGCTAAAATATCTGGTCATCTGAAAATTGATTTCAAGCTTATATAAACTCCAGTAAGGTACATCCTCGACATCTCTAGGGCATAGGTTCCGATGAATCTCCACTATACCCTGGATGCACCTACAGCTCAGCCCGATGAATTTATTACCTCCTTGGTTGGCTTTTCATCAGGTGTCTACGCTGGGAAGTTGAGCTTAGCAATCACTACTCACTTTCACTTTTTAAATTATCTAACTGATTAAACTTGGCAACACAAACCATTCAGAAGTTCAATGAAAGAGAGTTCTTGCATATATTTTTTTAAAGTTTCAGACCTGTCAACTTGTCTGTATAATTTTCCCTAAATCTGAGCCACACCGTGAACATACCTTCACAGATCTTTGTTGACACTGTCACACTCGGTTGTAACATCGGCTTAGCTGATTGGCTACTGTGAGAATGCAGAGCCAACAAAGGGACATAATAAAATTATCGGGCCAACCTGTAGATGCAGGGTATAGTGGAGACTTATTGGAATGTATACCCTGGAGATATCGAGGATGTTGAAATCATGTATTGAGTCACTGACAAGAATAACTGTTAAGGTGATGTATCCCATCAGTTAGCAAATCTGCAATCACAGAAGTTTCCATGGAAATGATTGCTTACTTTCTGCATGACTTTGCCAGTGACAAGCTGGATCCATCAGCCATTGGCCTGGCACTGGCATCGCTGCCATGGAAACTGCCCAGTTTGCATAAACCCTGTAAAAGAAATCCCACAATGAAATCCTGAATTTTGAATCCTGAATAATCTGCATCAACAGCACATACATCTTGCAAGCCAAAATATGTTAACATCAGCTGCTACAGGGCATGTGTCTGTTTTATGGTCCGCAGACCGTCATGTGATTAGTCCTGCAAACCTGTATGAGGGTGGGTCTCTAGTGAATGGGTTAGTGAGATGGCTTTAACACCTGTGCAAATCAGAAAACAGCTCTTTTCACGACATGGTGCATATATTATACGTCAGCCACACTGGTAAAACCTAGAATCAAAGGTATGGTGCTGACAACCGTAGAAATCTAATCAAGATACACTCCAGATTCAATCAGTTGATGAGAGGCATCGGCCATATCCCATATGGAACAAATTGGTTGGTCAGCTTGCACCAGCCTTAGCTATATGATTAATGCCCATATACACACTTGTAGGAGTTTACCAATAAACCATCATAAACCAAGCTCATCAATAATTTTCTTATTTCTGTCCAGTCACATATTAGTAACAATTATGTAAGCTCAGTCAGGACATGGTCGTTGGATGATCATCGCAATATGCCCTCATTGTTACTGGCATGACCACTGCTTCCTTCATGTTATATTTCAACAAAAACATTGCTGTGTTATATCAGACTTACCATCATACCAAAATAAAAGCGAACATCCTTGACTTGGTCTTACTACGAAGATGTAAAATAGGTTAGTATCATGAAAATGAAAAACAAGTTACACCCAAACCAATGGTCTATAACCATGATAGGTTTATTGTGTAAACGAGTATATGAGAAACTGAAGGGTTCCTACCACAAGAGCTCGGACCCGGATGTGATCATCAGCAGACTGGTACAGACCCTTCAGAATGGGCACAGCATCTTTCAAGATTCCAGAGCATCGCTCCTTCTTGGAGGCTGAATTGACTATAGCTTCAACTGCAACCCTCTGTGATCAGACAAGACACAAACAGACTGATAGTGACCTTTTCGATTCAAAACAGTAAACAAGGCAGAGAACATGGTGAAGCACAGGAATTTACTTTGGATTTGAAACTAAGTTCCCTGGCTAGGACATTAGGCAAAAAACACTTTTCACAAAAAGTACTTATTTACTTCAGTTCAAGGGTATGTTCCTATGGTATTTTGACACTGTATTCAACATCAATGTCATTCAACATGAATCCCTATTACATCAAACTTACTCTGCAACAAATTACACTGTATGTTTACCATACTACAATGATATATAAAAAGAACAGTCTTCATTGACCCCAATTACTCTGAAATAACATCTATACATACAGAGGCATCTTCAGAGCATACTGAAGACTGACTGACAATTACAACTGTGTTATCTCACCTGGTGGAGCCTGCTCTCACTGTTGGCCAAAGCAAACATAATCTGGGTGACTCCCTGCGTACCCAGGATCAAGTTGCCTACTTCAAATGGACCCTGAAACCAACCAGACAAAACTGTTAGTCCAAGAGGAGCCAGGAAAGTAAGTTATACAACATGTCCCTGCCACAAGGCACATTGGAATTCTGTTGCTTACACAGCAACGTGGTAAATGTTCCTAATAATAAAATCCTCTAACAAACCTTACAAAAAGGGATCATAAACACGACGGTTGCTTCATGTCATCAGAAATCAATTGTCAGTAGAATGTATATACACACATCAGGACCCTTCTCCACCAGACTTCAGAAACTTCATGTAGCTGATGCAGTTTCTGACAATGCTTATTCAGACACTATGTCT
Source organism: Haliotis asinina (assembly GCF_037392515.1). Lineage (NCBI taxonomy): Eukaryota > Metazoa > Mollusca > Gastropoda > Lepetellida > Haliotidae > Haliotis > Haliotis asinina. The sequence continues at coordinate 77,986,195 of NC_090282.1, forward strand.
ATGATTTTATGCTCAAGATTAAAACAAGAGGCAAGGGAAATATCTGAAAAAAGATGAGTTGATGTATGTCAGGTTTACCTGTAGCAAGGTGGAGATTCCCTCAATGGCCTCAACCTTTGATTCCATATCTTCCTCACTAAACAGTTCCCTGAAAGAAAGCACAACCACTAAGCACTTTAACCATGAAGCAACTAAACCCCCTCCCCAACCCTTCCCCGGTATGACAGGCATTGTACAAGAAGAACATATGGCAACTGTCATCACTAGGTGTGAGTTAGGGGAACATGTAATTTACAACTGTACTCCCATGTCACATGCTTTCATGAGACTGGCCTAATGGACAATGACAATTTTAAAAAGGATCAAAGGTGATTGAAAAAGCAACCAACAATGCACCATCTCAACATGGCCTGTTGTTTAGCCATTGTATACACAAAGCATGAAAGTTACAGACAAGGATGGAATACAATCTTTTATAAGTATGTGAAGAAAACCTGTGTGCTGCACTTACATTAACAATCATCCACACTTACTTGAAAAATGCTGTACACTGGTCTTTGAACTTGTCCCTCAAACCATCACTGCTAAGGTCATCATAGATCTTGGACAGGGCCACAGAGGCATGCATGCGTGTATTCTCTGTGACAGGAAGTGTATGATACTCCTTCACAGTGCCAGCCACTGTCAGGAGCTTGTCAACACCTAGGACAAGAATAAGTGAGTTGAACAGTCATATACTATACACTGAAGTAAAGCAAGCTGGGAAGAATACAACTGTAAACAGTATTTCAGAAACATGCCATGATAGAAGGTTAATGTTACTTGATAGAGAAACACCTAAAGCAACACAAATTGCTAACTGCATTTTTGAATCTAAAAGCACTAGTAGCATGGTGCTAACTGACTTTAGCAATGTTCCAGCAATATCATGGTAGGGGACACCAGAAATGGGCTTCAAGCATTGTATTCATGTGGTCAAACATTAGCAGATTCTAACAGGAAAGAAGACACAACTCTGCATAGGAAACAATTAGGCATCAAGGGATCTATTAACATTGATATCTATGGTTCATATGCATGTAGTGACTTGATATCAGAAACTGCAGCTTCATGCTCTCTCATACCTTCGTGTTTGATAAACTTGTTGGTCCAGTTGACGCCTTCCTTCCAGGTGACATGTTTGATAAGTAGTTCAATGGCATTGTCTCGCCCCACTGCAGACACCTTCCCATTGCCAACCATGTTGATCAAGAGCAGAAACACCTGGTCAACAAAGCTTTCGTCTTCTTCCTCTGTAAACAGATACATCATGCGATGTTGAACTGACATGCCAGAAATATATATTACCAAACTCTAAAACAGATCACCTTAGAACAATGGTTTATTTAATTTGACAGTAACATCGTGACCTGTCATTGTCCTGATAAATTAGCACAATCAGCATGGTCAAAACGAGTCAAGGACTATATTTATTGATGTTTTGGGAAATATCATGAACAATTGATCAACTACTGTCTTATTATTGTATTTATAACTAGAACTGCAACGAATTGGTTCAATTCATGAAAAATCAAATTTGACACCTTTGTTTCAATTTTTGATAATCATCATATTCCAGTGAATAATTGTAATAAAGATACACTTTAGATTCGAACAGCTGATGAGAGGCATCAGCCATATCTTGGCGATGGAACAAATTGGTTCCATCCAGTGCTGTTACATCATTTACATTCCTGATTTCCGTGTCAAATTTTGGAAAAGGATTTCAGTGTGATTTGTTTTGTTTAGTAAACTCTGAGGGTTAAATGAAATCTGACGTTTCACTTATATGAAGAACAGAATTAAAATGATTGAATCAGGGGTCCAATACCGAAATTGAAACGAGGTCTGAAAGAATCGTTGCAGCCCTATTTGTTACCCAATATTTGAGATACGTCTCATATTGACCTCATAGTGGATCCCTAACTAGAACACTGCTCAACCGACATTCAGCTGGAATATTGCTGAGTTCAGCGTCAACGAACCAACCAACATACTGACCAATCTAGAAGAATAAATGAAATAATTTGTTCAGTTTTCAAATAATACATACAAAACATTACGCAAAATGAGGAGAATTCTTAGTTACAAAAATCTAAAGAATAATTCAAACATAATTTGCATGCCATGTACAAGAATAAGTATGGCTGTATGTAGAAACATGTAAAGCTGTCTACTGGGTGGTGACTTACTAATTTGAAACTGTGGGTATCTGACACGTTCGCCTTTCTTCCGGTCAGCTTCATACTTCTTGACAGCTTCACGGTGCTTGTCCACCCCAGTGTAGTAGGTGATGATGTTCCCAGTCAACACTGCCGACGAGTCTGAGATTTCTGCATTGGGCGATCCTAACATACGAAGAATCTTCGGCACTGACACTATGTCTGCTATTGCCTTGGACTGAAAACCGCAAACAAACGATTAAGAAAAAATAGTGTCATCAATGTTGAGTACACATACAATAGTCACAAGAGTCTAGACAGGTAAAGAGGTTCATATACTGAGTCAAAAAAGAAACTTCACATTCTTTTTTCAGGGCACTATAAATGAACAAGAGATGGCAAAATGGTTAAATTGTTACTACTTCATTGCCTCGATTTGTGTGATGTACTTGATACACTGACAGTGCCACAATCAGTTCCATTAGGCTACACCGCCATTCCAAAACATGGGTATACAGAATGTCAAATCACAATATGGACATCGAGAATGGAGACTGGCAAAACATTTTGAATGGTCTGTGAGGACGGTCAACCTCTAAACATCTCAGCCCTGGTTCGTGCAGCCAACGGCACGGTCATGTTGCACATTTGACAATCATGGCATTTAAAGTACCGTTAGAACTGTGGTTTAAAAGTGTTTTTTCAATTCTTGATGCAAACATGAGCCAATGAAGAAAACTTCGATGCAAAGATCACATGACTGACTGTATGTGCAAAACCTGATTTGGCATTAATGTCATTTTCGAGACAAATGGATGTGTTTGTGTGGGTTTTGCTAAGATTTTTCTAAAGTCAAAAGATAGGGATCCCATTTCAGATACATAGATGTATCATCAGAGAAAAATTATTCATTATTTATAAAAACTACATTTTGTGAAGTTTCTTGTTTGTACATATTCCCACCTATCACATGGCTGAAGTGTACTAAACATTCATACCTTTAAATCAGGTTATATTCTTGCAATGTCAACTTATTTGGTGATACATTTTCAACATAATCTAATTTTACTAAAGGTGAACTGCAAATTTAGAAAAATTCACCCATCTGTCCTACAAATATGCAATATCTATGATGAAATTGACATTTTATACATATCCTGACTCACGCTTTATTGTTTATCTCTTCAGTGTAAGGTCTAGTTTAGACTTTACGAGAGTGATGAGAGCTGGGCTCAAGTCACGAGACAGTTTTGGCTGGAAAAGGGAGGTAACTCGCTTCATGAGTGATTTTATGGTTCACCAGGGAACTAAGAGATTCAGGTTTTCACGTAACTGTCAAACAAAGTGGAAGAGAGATAAGCAATAAAACATGAGTCAGGATAAAGAAAAATCTGATCGTCCACTTCCTGAAAGAAGCCATTCATCTGCAGGGTAAGTAAAAAAACGTGTGTTCATATTGCTGAGGTAATACGAAATGTACAACATGTACTTATGAATATGCTGACATGTGCTAACAGTATTCACAAGAATTAAAAAGTTTTTGTCTGCAATACTTTCATCAAACTTACTTCTTGTGTTTTGGTTCATATTCAAACACTACATTGTATACAAAAATCACTATCGGGACGTCTGGTAAGTGTTTATTACATTGACACATTTACTGCAAGTATTGTTACAGCTAGCAGTATTTTGATTGTATATACTTTACCCTTTTCATGCTTTCTTTGCTGAGGAGTGAGAGGACTCGGATTGCGGCCTGAACAATCTCCACCTGACTCTCCTCCAACACTGCCATCAGCTTTACGATGCCATTCTCACGACAAATCAGTTCTGATCCCGTCTCTTCTCTGGCTAACACGATCAGGTTGTTCAGGGCCTGGAAACAGGAACTTTGAAGTACATGGCTGATTTCCATGTATGGCAACAATTTATTTAGAGACATTCAAATCTGTAAATAATGTTAAGGTAGAGGATGGTGATGTGTTATGAAACGTGTTCTTTTCATGAGTAAATATTTTCTGACTTGTATGTATTTCACAAAATGACAGCAGTATATTGCATGAAAAATGGTAATGAGAACGTGGCGCACTGGCAATAAATCAAGAATGGTGACGTACCCATCAAAGACCCGAAACATTGAATCAAGATGACATGTAGGAAGGTCCTAACAAATGGTATAGGCCTACCTGTTTTCTCTTTTCAAGTTCCACTGTTTTGTCAAAAGCAAAGTTGAACATTTGTGTGACTCTTGAGACTGTACTGTCACGGGTCTTAGACTGAAAAAGAAGGCACATTAGATAGTCACTGTTCCATAGTAGCTAATTTCTGCAAAGACTTTGTAACTCATTTCATAATTTCTTATTACTACCATAACAACATGAAGATATGGGATATGCATGCTTGTTTAGGATGCTGAGTTGGTTGATGCATGTCATTGAAACATAGACTAGGTAGATTGACACTTGTGTCAATCACCAGTCATATAGCTGGACCATTGCTGACTGCAGCATCAGAAACAAACAAACAAACAAACACAATCTGAACACTGGGAACAACATCCTAACTTCTGTTGCACCCTGTATTGGTGACATTACTCACAACACATCACTGAATGAGTTGGCAACTCATCATACATTCATATTTTCTCAGTCATATTTGTCTGTTTCTTGGCACCATGCACAAACCTATGATTAACATCATGAGCATCAATCTGTGCAATTGGGACATAATAACATGTGTCATCGGACACTTGATCCTGTTAGCCCATCTTTCAACTAGCACAGATTTGCGATGACCAATTCTAACTTGATATAATTTTTGTATCACATACTATTTCAAAAGACGAATGTCAAAATCAATATTGACACAAATTTATTATATGAATTTTGTCCATCATCAACAACAACAGTAGCAAGTTGTCCTACCCTTTCCTGGATTATTGGATTAAGCCGCTTAAATATAGGGATCACGGCTGTATTCTTGGGGTCTATCTTCATGATAACTGCAGCATCTCTGAAAGCTTCATCCAGTTTGTCCAGCTTTTCATATGCCTGACAACGTCTGAACAGAGCCTTAGGATCATTGGGAGTCAAGTCAAGAGCTGTAAAATCAAACAAACCATGGAGAATCATAATATGCATGTGTGTGTGTGTGTGCGTGCGTGTGTGAAAGAGAGAGAGTCACAGAGAGAGTCACAGAGAGAGAGAGAGTCAGAGTCAGATATACGTCCTGATCAATCTCCACTATACCCTGGATGCATATACGGCTCAGTCGGAAAATGCTATTACCTCCTTTTGCTGGTTACGCATTCTCACAGTAGTGAATCAGCTGAGCCACAACTACAACTGAGCTTGCCAGTGTCAACGACAGAGGTTGCAGCTGTGAAGGTTTGTTTGCAGTGTGACTCAGGTTTGAGGGAAATCATAGACAAATTGACAGGTTCGAAACTTTCACAAAACAGGCAAGAACTCCTTCTACCTCTTTCAGAGTATCTCTACATCCTTTGGGCTGCCACTTTTAATAGGTTTTCTAATTTAAAAAGCAAAAATGAGTTGTGATTAGTATGCTCAACTTCCCAGCATAGACACCTGAGTGGACAAAAAGCCAGCCAATTCAGGTAAGAAATTCATCCACCTGAGTCGTCGATGCAGCCAGGGTATAGTGGAGATTTAGCAGAACACATACCCTGTAGATATCGAGGATGTTGTTTTGTATGTGTGACAAAACTTCTGCATCCACTGTCATAGAGATCTATGTGTAATTTGGCACCCAATGCCTTTAAAAGAACACAGAATTTTTCACAAATATAAATATTTTGACTAATTTCTTGATGTATAGCCCTCATATTATAATCATATAAATAATATATTATGTCCCTAATGAAATTAATGGTCAAAATGTACACTACTCAAACTACACTAAAGAACACTCAAATGTGTCATATGTCTATAGCTAATCTTTCACACCATGACAGATCAACTACAATCAGATTAAAATGAAACTGAATATTCTTTAACTTGTTCAGAGTAGAAAACGTGTCAGAACTTACATTTTGTTGCTTCATCAATAACTTTCTCATACTCCTCCTTCTTCAGATAACAAGCTGCTCTGTTTTTGTGCAAGACTGACTGCTCTGCCTCCTTCAAGGGCCCGAGTTCCAGAGCTTGTGTATAGCAGGCTAAAGCCTTGTCGATTTTGCCATCTTTGAAAAGCTGGTTTCCTTCTTCCTTCAGTGTTTTGGAGTCAGCCATCTACACATCATACAAGTACAATCATATATTTACAATGCATCTGGTTGGGTGAATGAATTAGGTTGGATGCAAATATACACTAAAAATACCATCCTTTTTATAAAACACTTACATTAAAAAGTGTGTAGATTTGCATATAAATATAATATGACCTATGGTGTTATACTGTTCAAATGTGAACATATATAATATCACATATAATGGGGACATCATGACACACATGAACCATAGGGATAAAACTCAGCATTTAATGACACATTGCTAAAAAAGTAAAATGTCTCTGATAAATGTTTTTGCCTATGTCAAGTAATTGTAAGCACCTAGAAAAATATTTATGGCAGTTAGAGCCGCAAACCCTTTAAAGGTTTCACAACTGGACGGATTTTACGGATAATGGTTACTGATGGTTGTGCCATCACAACTGTTATGGAAATATTTTAATAACACATGGAGCAAGGATGGTGCACTTCTGTCCTGACACTCGTGCAATTAACAGATCTAGAAATATTTGAGCAAAAACAAATGTGTCCGTGCTGTTATCATTCTAAAATCTAATCCTAGAGGATGCGTAGAAATGTTCCACGCCATATGAATGCTTATACTATGTCTATCGTTCTAAAGTGAATCGTTTGTAGTGTAAAATAACCGACTGTCCCTGGTATACCACTGAATCGTTTAGTTAGCCCACATGTACCGTGGTAAAAACTCGTGTCTTGCATATGAGAGACATATACAACGAATTTTCTCCGTGAATAAAATAATAAATAATAACCTCACCTCAAATAACTAGTCGGAACAGCTAACACGAGCACCTGTCTTCTAGAAGCGGAAATAAATGTTTTCTGTTCTTTCCGCTGTGAGAGTTCTTATAACTATTCGTAGAATATTCCAGAAGAATTCCAGCCACTCGTTGATTTTCGGAAAACTGCAATTTGGGCGGAGGGTTGTTGACGATGTGTTTTCACTACAATGTTGCTACTTTGTGAACGATGACTAACTTTTCAGTCATTGAAATAACTGTCACCTATAAAGGGGCATAACTCTAATTTTCGCCTTGACAGGACATTTTCCAAATATGGTAACGGTAATTTGAGATGTAAGCTGCCTGGAATCGGAGGGTGTTCGTAACCTGACACTTTTATCACTTTACGACATTAACATTTTATTGAGCATTGGATTTCAATTAAACATTTACCTCCTATTTCGTGCTGGTCTTTTATTGTTCTGAATGATAAATGATGACTTTGGTTTGTCTTAACGAATTTCACATTTTTTTACTTGATGCGTTAAACTTTCAGAGAAGAGATTTTTATTACAGAAATGGAAAACTTTTTAAGCATTCATATCATGATGAAAAATTTAAGAAATTTACATTATCATTTTGTAATCACAAAAGAAAAAACACAAAAAACAGCGATGCAACTCAGCAAACCCGATTCTCGTTTTTACAATCTTGACTCCTAAAGATAATAAATATATTCTTTTATAAAGTAGGGGGACTTTTCTTTCAATGTATGATTGTCGGAACTGGGAGATATGTGAGATTCAATCAATATTGATACAATAATAATGAATGTTATGAGAATGCATCATCACGTGGATTTCTATCAATCGAAGCTGTTCGTTCAGTTATCTCCCTTGTTAGGTGACTGGACTATGACATGAAAATTTCAGGTTTACAATTTTCAGTCAGTAGTGTGTGATGTGACCCTGAAAACCTTGACCATGCACAGATGCAAGAAAATTATCGGAAAAATGATCTACAGTAATTTATCGACCTGCCTGGAAAACGTCAAGATTCTTAATGACACCCCATGCACGTGTAGGAGGCTCCCACGTTGTGCGCGTGCTTCCCATGCATTGTGTTTGCGTGTGGTGATAACGTGAAATGATGCTGCATACACAAGATGAATGTTATTGTAACGTTCCTCAATGGGTTTTCTTTCTACCAGACTTCAAAGTTCAGATTCCCCTACTTTTTGTGAAGAGTATATATCTGAAAGATATTATAGTTTATACAATTAACGAGGTTGATGCGCGAAGACCTTAATTATATGTCGTTTGGTAATAGATAATAGTATAAAGTCAGATGTACAAAGGGCACGGGCTCACTAATCTTGACTGGCTAAGATTTGAGGTTTGCTAAACCACCCCGGATTATTCATAAACGACATGCTCCTATTTGTATATACCATTGTTCTTTACTTGTGTGACATGGTTTTAATCAAGGACAGCAACATACTATCACATGCAAATTAGAAACAGTATTTAAGAACGATTACATTTTGAAAATGTTTACTTTTAGGTATACACATACCAAGATGAAAAAGGAAATGCATGTAGAAAATATCCATACCCAGTGTAAATTATGAGATGATTCATAATGTTATCTTGTGTCATTAATAATTTTCTGAATATGTCGTTTCTCCTTGGACGTATCTCCAATACTTTCTCGGTTCTGTGGTCATTTTCGAATAGACCTATTTAAAAAAATGTATGTACGAAGAAAAATAATACCAAAATGGAAAAAAAGTGGTCTTGATTACACGTCTGCATGATGATGAGATGAGTTGAGTTGGGTTTTACGTCACATCGGCCATATTGTGAGGAAACGATGCTGATGAGATCATGATGATTATGATGCTCCTGCTGCTGCTACAGATGATGATGATGATGATGATGATGATGATGGTGGTGATGTTGATGCCCACACAATCATCATCTTAGAATGCTTTCTGAATACAATCGATAATTCATATTATGACCATTCTGTAAATTATTTACAGTTCATACCAGTTTGTAAGATAAAACCACCATTATTCACGAGGCCGTGTTTGAATTCACGGGGAGTAGAAACATGGGTTCTATTATCTCCCAATCTACTGAGAATGAGAATTGGGTAATTACCATGTCAGCGTGATTGTGTGTGTTGCCAGCTGGGGACCCGGATGTGATTTCATGCCAGGTGCTCATTGAAGCCTTTGAGGGTCATTTGTCACGTGATGCTGCTAGACCGAAAACTAAACATCAATCAATACATAGATGGAGTGCAAAAAGTACAAATACTAAGATATTCGTACCAAGTACATCCCATCAAATTATTGTGTCTGTTTTCCCATTCACCATCGAACATTGGAGTACACCTTGTCCGCTACCATATCATATTCGAAAGTGAATAAACAGAGCCTTTATTCTTGCGGAACAGGATTTTGAAGTGTCCTCATCAATCAGTGTTATCGGAGTCAATAGACTGAGTCTGCTGTACCACTCACGGTATTATCAATATATTGATGCTCATCTAACATGCTATGTGACTGGTGAAAAACAAGATAATGTTTTGTCGAACAAATACGCAGTGTAAGATTTGTGGCGACAATGAATGAATGAATTATGTCAAGATAAACTCGTTAGTCAGGTTTAATGCCGAGTTTCATATATTTCAGTTAAAGTTAAAGGTGTGCGCTATGAACGTTAAAGACCTGTATAAAATCACAGGATTCAACTCATTTGAAGGGGTAGGGTGTACATTTTTTAACTGGGGAGAGAACACTTAATTTAAAGAACTGGCAAACAAGACCTGTTTTACTTTAAAGTAAATAGCATTCAAACCGTGTAAAGGCTAAGACACATATCACAAGGTAAATATCAATAATGGCATCAAACTATGAGAATTAGTTTGTGAATATCCATATAATGTCACGTTTCAATAATTACTTAATAATTACTTTTTAAATCAATCGGATTCAACATTGAACCTGTTCAAAAATATTCTAAAATGTTTCTTCCGTATTTCCAAACAGTATATACATGTATTTAACAGCACATCTGTTCACAATAAGATATTGTAAGCTGACAATGTAATAGATTGGACATATCAACAGATAAAGGAGTATATTTTCATGTAAGTGTCCCGGGGTTCTGTAAAATATGTTTTAATAGTCTTCAATGATCAAAACCAATAATGATTGTGTGTTTGTTCAGTAAATGATCCTGACTGCCCACCTCCACCTCTTGGCACTAAAGTCCTTAGCGGATCTAAATTTGGTTGTAGATACTCATGTGCTAGGATTCCAGTACCGACTACAATGATAAAAATATAGATATTTTGTATACATAGAATACATTGTAAATTGTCAGTGTTATATCCTAAGTTATGTGTAATACTACAATAAACTGCCAGGCCTCTCCAGAAGCCAGGCATCGGACAGTGCTTATGTACACACAATGTATTTCTTATGCTGTTAACCTGTTGTTAACGTTGTTACTTACTTGAGAAATACATTTCACTCTACCACAATGTTAAACTGCATAATGTGTGAAAGGTTATTGACAATTTGCCCACACGTGTTTCCCTCGGCTGTGTAAGACGATTACCGAATGGCGCCCTATCTCTACACACTCACTCCCTGCACTGGAACACGCTCCTCTTCACGTCACGTACCACAGACCGCTGTACATGTATATCTAAGTGAATCAAGTACAGAAAAGTCATCACTATGGTAACAATTCTATACTTTAATTGGGTGGTGCAGCACACATATCTCGGGCTTCACACGTTTATTGTACTTCCCATCAAATGTTTAGACTCATTAGAGTAAATGTAACCTCCTACTTCAAGCGACTGTTCTAAACTCAGAGGATTCAACTCATATGCAGATATTTGCACATACTTTTCAGCAATTTGATGCATGATCCTCGTGTATTTCATCTGCATATGGTTTGGCAGTTGGTTCCCCTTAGGTAGTTGATACAGTGGATAAGTTTGAAGGTGAATTGTAACCTTTTCACATTCTATTATAAACTAGAAAATTGTTATCTTCCAGATACCTGCCACGTAGGTGGAATATTGCTAAGTGTGGTTTTACAAACAGCCGTGTTTCCCGTTGTGGTGCTTGGACTATCGCCATTGGTGTAGTCTGAACAAAGCCAGTCCCAAAAGTCACCGAAGCGGAGATAAAATGTGCGAAGACTGTAGCTCACAGGAGATGAACGTCTCAGTCACACAACTGTTGCCAAATGGCTTAGAAATGCTGTAATCGAAGCTGGTCATAAAATACACCTATTTCATGTACACGTGTGACCTGCAATCTATATAACACATTTCAAGTTAAAACAGAATGTGAATACACTTTGACAATGGATGCATTGCCCTTTCCAATACCCACTGATCTACCAGTTACCGCCCAACGATATATTCACTATTGACTCCATTTTTACTTATGTAACTTGTACAACACATTTCAAGTTAAAACAAAATGCGAATACACTTGCAATACACTGACAATGTATGCATTCCCCTTTCCAATACCCACTGATCTACCAGTTACCGCCCAACGATATATTCACTATTGACTCCATTTTTACTTATGTAACTTGTACAACACATTTCAAGTTAAAACAAAATGCGAATGCACTTGCAATACACTGACAATGTATGCATTCCCCTTTCCAATACCCACTGATCAACCGGGTACCATCCAACCATATCTTCATCACAGTCTCCATTTTTATTAAAAGTCGATCATTCAGTAACAGTCAGGAACCGCTTCATGATCTCAAGCGGGTCGCAGGTCGCCAGAGAAGAAGAAAAGAAACTGTGTGTTTCAAGAATTTGCTTTAGGTTAAATTCCGATGAGAATTCCGGTGAACTAAAACCTAGTTATACAAGAAATATCGGTCACCATGGAACCCATGCGCGCGTGCTGGGGACTGTCTGTCGGATATGATGTAAAGGTTATAACCAAGTACATTAGCACTCGTAGCAAAAAAAATGTCAGTCCTGTTCACCCCCCTCAGAGAAAACGACAGGTTCTCATATACACTCTACCACTGCCAACTACTTCTTAACCGCGATGATCGGGTAAGAATTGGTCTTCAGCAACCCCTGCTTTCCGAAAAAGGAAATTATCGGAATCATATGGTAGATCTCACATGGTAGATCGATGCTCATGATGATGATCACTGGATTGTGTGGCCCAGATTCGATTATTTAGCCCCCTTGTACTAGTATCTGGAACATTGCTGATTGTTGCTTTGAACAACAAACGAAACAAAACCACCCCCCCTTCTATCACCATAAGTACCCATTTAATTTGCCATGGCGTCCGATATAAGATCACTTGAGAAATGTCGACGTACACGGCTAGAACAAGTAAATGTGACTGGGTTTCCACATGCATTGAGTGACTTTGCGTTCCCGTTAGATCAGGGCTAAATACATTATTCATTTGTCACACTCACAGTCCTTAAACTACAACGTGCCTAGGGGACAGATCTGTTCCCGGAAATACTCCAAGTTTAAAAACGATCATGTATTTCATAAGAAACAAATGCTTGAACCTGAATTAAATAATTCAACACCAGCAGTCGAGATTAACGGGTAATGTCGTTTATTGACGTCAGTACTGGAATAACGTTTTTGATTGGAAGAAAACAATTATAATCACTTGAAAATCGAGACGGGGATTTTTAATGAAAGGTAACAGAGGCTATTAACGGAGCTAACAACGGTTTCAGCTGATATACATGTGTTTCATAACGCGGGGAGGGTACAGAATGACGTACATCACGACCAGTAGAAACATCCGGAGTTTTTTATTTATTTTATGGTATCGTTGGTGAGCGAGTGAGTCATGTTTCACGCCGCTTTGAACTTTTATACGACATGCCTGCTATATGGATAAAGCCCCGGGCTCCCCGTTTCACAAAACTCTCCTCAGCTTAAAATGTCTTAACTTCTCTCGCAGCATTCCCACTCCCTATGTTACAGTATAGGAGGTAGGGATGCTACGAGAAACGTTACGAGATCTTAGGCTTACGAGAGTTTTGTGAAACGGGGTCCTGATTAGTCTGTCGTCCAGACATGGATACAAATACACCCTACATTGTCCACTACAGTCTAGAATATGTGGCCATTTCCGGAAAGTCTTTGGTCTCCTTTTTTTATTTTTCATTTTAATTTAATTTGTTTTTCTGTAAATTAGGTTCATTTCAGAGACTGAATTGATGCAGGGTTTATACGTTAACTGGTTTGGACACTGGTATGATGCCGACAAGCCTGGATATACTATCACTGCGATTCTGGGATTCGAACCAGCGATCATCATACCAAAGACCATATAATATTACAAGGTCTCTGATCATACGTAGCTTCTGCAACGCTATATTGTATGTGGCAAAGAATAGTTGTATAGGCACGGTCCCATAGAGGAGACAATGCTTTTCAAAATCTTTAAAATTAATTAATTTTGACGGATTTTTGTCTGCATTTATCCAGAAGATACAAGTGTACTAAAACAGGAAAGTCTGACCAAACCTAATAAAATACCTCTGATTACATCCAATGCAAGTTTATAATGCTGCATGTTTGGAAATTTAGGCAAAATTGGAAGATGAAACATTCTCTGAATCCGAATCTGATTCTGAATCCTTATTACGGGTGTTAATATTATTGAACTGGAATTGACAAGATGAGGAGTTTGTACAAACAATATCAGCTTTATGAAAACGAGCATCGTGCTCAGGTCTTACAACAATTTGTACGATTCAGGTTGCATAACAGAATTGCCATTTTTAATCCTTTTATTTACTAGAAAACGTCAAACATTATCTCCATATGATAAACTATTCCATATTTTAAAATGAAATAAATGGTATCAATGATTTTTCAATACATGAACTATGAATTTCATAATTCAAAGTTAGGATATCCGACACCCATATAAAGAGACGTTGCCAAGAAGATGATTAGTATGATAGTACATTGCGAGGTTAGATAGAGTTAATGAGACCATACCTTTATGGCCACATTTGTTTTCTTGAATGTTTTAAATTGTAAACTGATGTACAAAATACATTTGGCACTGGTGTTTAGGATTATTTTCCTTTGTATCTGTAAGCCACAATCAAAACTATTTCCAAAATATTTACGAACGCGTGGTGGTTTGGGGTAAATGTGACTGTTACTTCTAAGACAGATTAGACCCACAGTCTGTATGAGAGACCAGTAGATAACCAGTACATGGGACTACTGTACGCCCTGAGATGCCTGCAGATGACTGGAGCCTGTAGTTAGTCCTGCTAGAAAACAAACGTGTTTCCTCTGTTTTTGTAGGTTTTGTACTAACTGAGCCTGGACCAGACACGCTAGTGATCAGCTGCATGAACATGGTTCTACACAACTGGGTTACGATGACGTGTGCCAACCAAATCAGCGAGCCTGACCACCCGATCCCGTTAGTCCCTTCTTATGACAAGCATGGGTTGCTGAAGACCAGTTGTATACCGGATGTTGACGGGTCGCAGATGTTAAGAGGACCAACACGTTTCAGTCAGTTACCAGTTTCTGTCAGTTTTCTTCAGTTCTGATAATGTAGCATATTTGAAGGATGGTCACCTGGTACTGTGTTACAACTCTCAAATGTTCTGCGTCGGTGATGATTAACATGATTTGATATTTACTTGTTCTCAGCCGAATTTACTAGTCTCGGTCAAGCGGACTAGTGTGAATGTCGCCTAAAATAGCTTCTAAATGTGAACGAAAGAATGGGTATTGGGTGTTAAAACCTAGAGCACATTATAGACAAATCGTGTATGGGTTACACGCCGCATCCAGACTGAGAATGGCTCATCATCGACTGGCTCTGCTTCATCAGCGTAGAGAGCGACAGCTGTATTTTGTGCCGACAATCCGCGAATAGCTATTAGCACACACGTGTCTCACCAATGCGTAATTACTCCGATATTCGAGCGTCAGTGGTCAGGTTTCAATGGCCAGTTAATGACACGGGGAATAATGAGTGGTTGTCATGTAAATACTGTTTAAATAAACGTAGGTCGAAAAATGTAATTTTGTATGAAACTTATGAATAAACACCTGTCTTATGTCAACGTGGAAATGCATGTACATTGAAACTCACAACGATATAGAAGCAGTTTCATAACCAGCACACAAAAAGGAAAAAAACACACAACCTAACAAACACACACACACACACACACACACACACACACACACACACACACACACACACACACACACACACACACACACACACACACACACACACACAAAACCCAAACAAACAAACAAAATAGAACATGTCATTTGCAATGAAAGCAAATGTGGTTTTATATCTAGTACGATCAATGAATGGTTACTTGAACATTTGGTGGGTAGCCCAGTGGCTATAGCTTTGGTTCTTCAGGGTGAAGACCTGGGTTCGATTCTCCACATAGGTGCAATGTGTGAGACTCAGTTTAGTTTTTCCTCACCATGATAATACTGGAATATTGCTAAACTCACTCACGTGAAGACGGGGAGAAGGACGGAGTGAGTGAGTGAGTGGTGGAAGAAATAAGTGAGATATCTAGTGTAGACAAACGACGGATGTATTTATTCCCCAGTTATGGGCATTAACGAGCTGATAACCTATCCCCACCTTGTCTCTCTACCCTGACTGGAACCCATCTTCACACACATATTTGATTACTAGTCCACTTGTACAGTTTGTCGGCTGAAGGGAAAATGGCTTGTAGGTGCTCAAAGTAAATATATTTGGAGGAGTTCAAGACATACATACAGTCACTGAAAATATACAAACCATTCAAACTGAAACAGAGCATCTTTGTTTAAGACATACTGAAAATAACAGTTATGAATAGTTCTTTGTCATTTTACAGCACTCACAATTTGCAAAAGATGAGCACAAAATTGATTTTGTACAGTGCGAGACATAAGCACGTTTGAAAATACAACAGAGAGAGGATTGTCACATACATAGGTATTGTACTACACGGCGTTTACAAAACATTTCTTTTGAAGAACTAGTTTCACACTTACAGATTTAGAACCAATGTTGTTGTTTTCTCGAAAAAGGACACGGGAGGCTGCACGAAAGGAAATTAGATAGTTTTCTTGGTGAGGAATGTGATTATAGACCCCAGTGTCCAGAACACATGACTTTAAACAATCGATTACTAGTAAACAACGGGGACTTGTGAGCTCCATGGCCCCACTCAGACCAACAAGTCGATATTCTACCCAGATCTCCAAATAGACTTCGCATCCTAATCCCGTGATTCACCTCAGATCCTCGACAGATGATCGATCTACCCAAGGTCCCAGACCAACGTCCCAACAACATTCTAGATTCGTTTTTTACCTCAGATCCTTGACGGAGGCCCATGGTACCTGGCCCTGACAGATGCTACACCCTAGGCCCTTGGGCTATGCATCCGTGCTCCACCGTATATTGTGATAAATGCTCTACCCCAGATCCCAGACCAACGTCCCAGCAAGGCCATAGGTTCCTGGCCTTGATAGATGCTATACCTTAGGCCCTTAGGACGATGCTCCATCCTAAACCTTGATCAATGTTCCGCTGGAGGACCACCCCCGCCGAGGGTCAGATCGATAGTCCACACTAGGCCTGTTATCGATGTTCCACCCGAAGACTTATATCTGTTTTATTGTGAATGCTTATATGCGTCCGCATATCTGATGAGGCAAAACAAACAGCTACTGAAAATGGTCGTATCTTGTCCTGCCCAAAAACCACGGTGCGATGCTCTCTATTACAGCTTTACCTTACATCTTTTACCACCACTTCGGGACCGTTCCCTTTTTCATTCAAGCAATTAATCGATTTTCTTCAACCCACAAACACAACTGATACTGTTTTATTGAGACACATGCAGTATCAAAGATCTGTCAGCCTTAAACGGCCCCGTCCACACCAACGTTTACGTCTTAACTCATGTATACGTGTGCACCAGGACGAAGCAGCTTCGCATGCTATACGCCTTTGTCCGCTTTCTCAGCATCTATCTATATATAGGTAAAAGCCCGCTACTCCAAGATGTAAAATGCCGAGCAAGTTCTTTCTGCAAATTATTCCACCTCTACCGCCAAATTGGATGAACTGTTGAAATCGGACGGTCCAGAGGGGAAAATTGCCGCTAATTTGTGTTCGATCGTCAAAAATAGTCTCGTTTACCCTCTCAGATGAACAGGTGTGTTGATGGAGCGCCGCACGGAGCTGTAACAGGAACATTAACACAGCCGTGTCGAGAAGTTGGACTGTTGGTGAGATGGACTCCTGTCGCCAGGTCGGGAGCAAGATATGGATGAAGGCCATTGAACACAGTTGCGAAGCTTCTGCCTGTGTTGTCATCACGTGTGCTAATGTTCTACGTCTTGTCAGAAATTATTTCCTCCACTCGTGTTAAGGTAGCTTATTGGCAACGAAGGATCGATGGGGCATCTCGTCTGATGCTCTCCGTGATCTCGTGACGTTCTCGGCGTCCTTACATTCACGGGGAGAGACTTAGTTGGGATTTGTTGCTCTGGGAAGAGGCGTTTTGTTCGTGCACACTGACGGACGGACAACAACACACCCGGGGTCGTTCTGACTGGATGCACAATGACTCATTACATAAAGGCACTTCCGGCGTTTGTCTTAGAACTTTGGTTTAGAGAACGGACGTTTTGAACTATGGATTACAAGCCTTATATCTACTTGGGATGTTGGCAATATCTACTTGGCAATGCTGGCCTTTACCATTAACTGCGAAGATTTTATGGTACCTGAGAGTTTGAACAGACCTGCGTCTGTTTAACGCACAACCCGTGCAGAGAACACGGTTCCTTGTTTTTCTGTTTGGTACCAGTCTGTGGATAGACAAGCTATGACATCTACTGCCAGTGCTTCCGAACCCTCGTCAGCGTGGGAAGGTAAGTTCATATCGCTCCAAGTTAAAGTTCAGGGTTAAAAGATAAGTTCTTGCTCATATACGTGCTCTGCTACGTATCATTTATGTATGTGTGTGCTACGTGGAATGGAAACTGTAGAAGGAGATGATATCGTTTTGTATTATGCTATAGTTTGTGTATATCCATAATGTTTACAACTGCGTCTATTTCATGAGCTTGTTGGTGTCAATCCTTATCGAACAAAATACAGGTGTGTAAAATGTCCTTTATAACTAACTACTAGGCTCCGAAATGAACATATTTCACCAAAAGTAAAAAAATACATAATGAAAAGGACCCCATAGTCTTCCCTTATTTCCAGAAGCTGTGAAAATCTAGACTTGCGAGGCCTTTCTTGGATATATTTGCTTCATAGTATAAAAACTAGGTGTCCTTTGGATTGTATGGTTTTGGTGTAGCCAACTGGAGATTTTTGCTTTTCGAACAAGGCGAATAGACTAATGACAAGAGTGTGTGCTGGAGACAGGAAACACACATATAATTGGCCAGTGCAGTGCAGTGCAGTGTTCGACTTTTTTATGGTAGTGCCACCGACAATCGATGTGACATTGTCATGAAAGTAGGTTGCTTATGCAATACATACTCTCCGGAGACATTACTGAAGACTATTTCCTCTAAAAGGTGCGGTGGGACATTTCAGCAGTTGTTAGAACTGTTCTCCTCACAAAGCTCACAGGTGTAGATTTTGAGTTTACTTTACTTGTTATCGATGGATTACCAGTTTGTCATACGTTTCATTAACTAGTAATTAAATTCAAATGGTAAACATGACGCAAAGTGTCCCAAGATACATTTTATGTCTTGTAATATTGGTGGCGGGTGTCCAGAGACTCACTGAACATAATACTCTTCACGGTATGGATAGGGTTTGCCAGTTGTTTAACAACTAGTCTCTGAAATGAACATGTCTTTCAGAAAAAAGTCATAGTGAAAAAATGTAATATAATGAAAAAAGTCCTAAGACTTTCTTCGTCTGTGGAAATATAGACTTGCCAATTTTTCTAGACTTGCGCTGGCTTCTTGGATATATATGTACTTGCCTGAGGGTGTGTACATGACAGACTACCCACGACACGACAATTCGCAGAGTACATCTGCGTCCTTAAGGCCGTCCAGACACCTATGTGTATCGGATGAGAATTCCGGCTTGTACTATTATGCTGCTGCGTTTGCATTTCTGTATCATACTATTACTGGCATGCCCATGAAGATCCGGGCTAGATCCATGAAGATCCGGCACCTCATGCTTGTCGTAAGAGGCGCCTAACGGCTCGCGGACTTGGTCTACAAATGTCATCGTATCCCAACCAAGTAGTTCCCAGCCATATGGCTGGGCCTACACAACAAACCATCTAACCACCTCTACCAGCCGGTTTCACCCTGTGAAGGTCCGGGTTAGAACTGATCTTCAGAAACCCACACTTGCTATTAAAGGCGACTATGCTTGTCGTAAGAGGCGACTAACGGGATTCCGTTGTCACCTCGCTGACTTGGTTGACACATGCCATCGGTTCCCAGTTGCGAAGATCGATGCTCATGCTGTTGATCACTGGATAGCCTTACTGATATAAAGCTGGAACATGGTATACATTTGAGACCTGCATTACCACGGTCCTCGGTCCTCTGGTGTAAATGGAATTCTGTCCAAACAGGCATTGGACCCTACTCAATATATCACTCAAGATCACCACCACGGTGTGCTTGTTATGATAAAGTTGAGATATTAGAGATAACTATTTTACTTACACTTGCATGTGTTTTGTTGATATCATTCAGCTAAAAGGTACGACAAAGTTTTGTCATTCATTCAATAAAAGTATTAGGAGTTATGCTGGTCTATATTTGTCCAATAGGGCCTTGTATTGCTGAAAATGATACGTCCTGGATTCAGCATTGCAGTCACTCCTTCCCCCACCCAGTTTCATGGAATGCAGGCAATAAGACACACATCTGTGCAATTAGCAGAAGACACCTACACATACATCTTCCTCAGTACATTTCTGTAGACATTTACTCGGGGGCACCCACGCAAAACATTTACTACGGGGTAACCACACAGAACATTTACTCCGGGGCACCCTCACAAAACATTTACTCCAGGGCACCTACACATTTACGGAGAGACACCTTGACACACAAAGTATTTCAGAATACGTACACATATAACATATCCCAGGACACCTGCGCGCACGCTCGCGCACATACACATATAATAGGGCACCTGCACATACACAAATACCCCAGGACATCTGCACGCACACACGCACGCACGCACGCACGCGCCTACACACGCACATACATTTACAACTAGACACACGTGAACGCGTTAGACACCATACATCGAAATTGACTTTAATCTGTATTACCACGAACCTTACAATATGGTCTAGACGATCTAAAACGCCTCTCAGTGTATTGTAAAACAGAATGCATTCTTCCGGTTATACAAATGAGGCCACACGACCTCGGGCAAAAGCTCCATTATGTCACATTGCATCAGTTTGTTCTCTTCAAGACATTACAGAACACTCCTAAACGTCGGGAAACTGTAAGGGATTTTAGATTTTAGTGGCGAACTGCGAATACATTTCAACCGGTATTTCATACACAAACAAGGAGTGAAATATAGCTGTAAATTTTGAATGAAGTCGATTAAGAAAACGCACATGATAAATATTCGAATGGTCCAATGCTGGTGGTTCAGTGGTCGATTAGACGAGTTCAGTTGGATATCCAGATGGCTGGCCGTGACACTTAGGCGAGCACGTCGTGTCACAATCAAAGTGGATGCCTCTCCAATGTCAATTCGAACAAGGTTCCATTCAGACGTCCATCTTCCATACCAGCGTCTATAGCCTCCAGCTGGGCTCAGAGCGAGAACCGACACTACTTACCCTTGCTTGATTGTTCCCCTCAGAATCAGATTACTTAAATTGTGATCTCGTTATTCGCGTTTTGAAAGTGTGTTAACGTTGTAATGAGCTTTATACCCAGAGACCATAATAGTCTTCTGGCATCAGCCTCCCGCCCAGCACCAACAGTTCCACGTATTTACTTACCATGTCTCGAGGTGTAACTTGATATAATCATCTGGGGTTTCATGTTGTCTTTTTATGGCTCAACTACCACTAACTGCCTGCCTTCATTCTGCAAACAAATCACTATTATTTTTTATATAGGAACCCGTCATGTGCCGATTATATGAGATTCAGTAAGAACCAGATATGACACCAACAAACTGCAAAACGTGCTGTAATTTTCATCTGTATTCTAAACTCATAACTAAGTTAATAAATCAGTGCAATTCATTACGTGTAGTACAAAAATGTGTTGCAGTACAAAGCAGAGGTAATATATGACAGGAGCAGTGACGGTAACATCTCACAACATCAGTAAGCCAGCTTCGAAGAAAGGGCTATGCAGAGGAGGGTATCTCAGGGTATAGAAGTGATCACTCAAAATACTAGTAAAACATGTGAGATGAGAGGCAATAGCAAGCTATTGTTCCCCTCATATACCTCTCAGGTCATTGTAGTCCTGGGCCTAGATGTACGAAGCCCTCTCAGCACTAAGATAGTCTTAAGTTAATGGTAACGTATGGCATTTGTAAATGACAACCTTAGCGCTAACAGAGCTTAAAAAATCTAAGGCCTGGGCCCAGATTTTCGAAGCTCTCTTGTCTCTAAGAATGTCGTGAGTGCCTTGTATTAACCTTACCTTATGACTAGGGGCACATAGATATCGTCGAAAATCTGGACGTATGATATTATGTGGATGCCTCTAGAACCTGTTTTGGACACCCACAGGTGCAGTGTATTGTATAACAGTGGAAACAGTGTTGCAGAGCGTATAACACTGCATCATAACACTTTACCTTAAAAACTTACGAAGAAACGTACCCACACGAACGCCTACACGAACGTGGACGCTGTTTACGTAAGTGGATGGGTATGCGACAGGGGATGTGTTTATCTTTGAGTGAGTGAGTGAGTTCAGTTAACGCCGCTTTTAGCAATATTTCAGCATTATCGCGGCAGGGGACACCAGAAATGGGTTTCACGCATTGTTCCCATGGGCGGAATCGAACCCGGGTCTTCGACGTGCCGAGCGAGCACTGTTTACTCTTGAAAGTATATTTGCTTCATTCTGTGTAATACGCGCTATATTCATCGTCCATATTTGCTGCCCTACATACAAGTACTTCACTATGTGAATACATAACATGCGATGACGATAATTTCTTCTGGATACCATCTACACAGGTTGCTCTGTTCAAATACACAGATTCCAAAGACCTTTCGTATGTTACACGACCTAACTCTTCTTGTTCTGTATGTATATACTGTCTCAGACAACTCTTTTTAAATGAAGACGTCACACCGGTATATTTTATTCAAGCTTTTAATTATTGAGTGTCTCTTATGTGAGACAATCCGTCCTTGACATAGATACAAGGGCATGCGTGCAGCCTGGAGTTCTGGAATGCCGCTAATTGTAGGGAAGCAGTGCATTTTTGATCGGGGAACAGGTTTGTAGACTGCCTGTAGGCTTGCACTTAAGTCTTTACGGCAGTATCTAGGATGAACCCGTGAAGATCCGGGTTAAAGTTGGCCTTCTGCAGCCTATGGAATATTGCTGAGTGAAGCATTGACAACAAACCATCCAACCATCCCTACTAGTGGGTTTCAACCTGTGAAGGTCCGGGATAGAATTGATCTTCAGTAACCCATGCTTGTCGCAACAGGCAACTGACGTGTTTTTGTTTGTGTGCTTTGTGTGTGAGCGTATGCATGCGTGCGTGCGTGTGTTTGACACGATGCTCATGCTGATGCTGATCACAGGATTGTCTGGTCCAGACCCGATTATTTACGGACCGCCGCCATATAGCTGGAATATTGCTGAGTGTGGGCGTTAAACAACAACAGCATCAAAACAACAGAAATAACTTATGACTGTGTTGGATCTCTGAGCACAACCCTAGAGGCTACCGCTAACATTTGTTTCACTGAACATCGTCAGTAGTTAAATCGCTTTTGTCAGCATGACAAACTCTGTTTAACAAACTAGCATTGTTCTCGGATCACATGTGCCACTCCGATATTGCGGAATTAATGTGAAGAGTGTCCCAAACGCAGCTGAACAATTGCCTAAATACTTGTTTAGACTCTATGTTTGAGGATAGCACGGGGTCATGTGGTCAGTGGATTCTGAGAAAATGTTTTTTGGGTGAATTCTACAAAGAAAAGGAAACCAGGTTTTGATGATAGTGTGAGATAAATATGCACAGAGCTTGTACAAAGCAGGAGTTTGGATTAAGAAAACATTAACGTATAGACGGCACTGCGGGGTGGCTTTGGCCACTCAAAATCCATCTGTGATCTCCAACTGCGACATGATCGGTTACGGGTACTATTCAACAACGAGAGCAGGATCAGTTGTTTCCGCTCTCATGGTCGGATATTGACAGAAGGGTACACAGTTGGGTGTAGGCGTATTCAAGACGTTCAGCCATGGGGAGACCATACCTGGGCGTAGAATGGGATTTTGGTGGGATGAAGACGATGTCATCATCTGTGGACATGTGAACGTCCAACGTTACAGACATGTAGCATACCTTTCTCAGGAGACAATGGGTGATGTTCAAATCCGATGCCAGGCCGATACTGCTCGAATTGTCTTGGAACTTCTCAACATGATCGGTTTTGTTCTTAGAGCCGTTCCTAAGTGATCTAGTGCTAAAACGAACTCGCGTAACAGGGGCGCAGGAAGACACCAGTGCTTGCACTCATTTGACGCCGGACCGAACATCACCAAATAATGACCTAGCCAGTCAAATAACAGATACCAGCTGTGATCTGCTTTGTTGCAGCAGACAAGCTTTTTGGTATGATACACTTACACTTAGGTATTTATTATTAGACTTTTGTCGTGTTTTTCTGTTTTAGAAAATCGACATCATTGTGCCGAAATCTATATGTCTTGTAATTCATTCTGTGAAATATGATCGCTTATGATTAATTGGCTTAACAAAATGTGAAACTGACTTTCTAAATTTCCTTATTACTTTTTATGAGTAGTCATTGTGGTGATATTTCCTTGGATCAGTAATAAGTCGAAAATAGCCTGAATCGTGTTGTCCGGCATTTGGTTCAATACTGGGTAATCTGTGACGACCAATACCTGTTAGACAGCTGCTGTCATGACCCAATCATATTCCTCTTGTCACCACAACGTGACAACGCGGTGGAATAATTATCGGATATATCCCTGAACGAACACTGGTTTGATAATGTATATGAACTGGCAAGTACTTTGCCAGGGTTGTGGGTGAGGGTATGTAATAGAGGAGGTGATCCCCATCCTAACTTCACTAGGAAGTCTGACGGACCTAGACCTCCTCATGAAATGTCTGCCCAGGAACGTAATTCTTGAAAATGCCCCCAGCCAACTCTGGCTCAGTAAATGATTCCACTCAGTCAAGTTTGTTGAGTGTTCAGGTTGGACCCATTGTTAGTGCTGCACGGGATCAGAGAGTTCAATTAGTCTTATACTTGAGATACATGGGGAAATATGTGTCGTAAAGGGAACCTCTGCTCGTGTCGTAAAGGGGACCTCTGCTCGTGTCGTAAAGGGGACCTCTGCTCCATAGTTTGGTGTCCGTGTGAAGCCTTGATCCAGACAGATGACTAGTCCGTGCATGAGCGGTATAAGAAAACATAAGAAAGTGTTTTTTAAAAATGCTGCAAAGTTAAAATACCTAGTAAAGAACCGTAAATGATGGCCAAGTAGGAAACGCGCCGGGACGAGGCTTTTACTTCAAGACAATCGGTCGACGCAGCAAAGTTTCACACAATGATGTATACCGGTACTTGAAAGAGCTACTCGTAATAGCCTGTGATTAGTCAAGGAATTGTTTTAACTGTCATTTTACAGGTATTGCGTATGAATATGGATTGTCCGGAACCATTCTTCACCGACCTTACTCCCGTAAATGCCGTTTCCAATCCAGTATTACATCTCTCTCTCAATTAGCTCAGAAAATCTCGTAGACGTGGAAACCCGTGACGATCCGGGTTGGAACTGGTATTTAGTAACCTACGCCTGTCGTAAGAGCCCGACGACCGGGACTGAGTAGTCAGACGCGATGGCCGTAAAGACGTTGCTGTTTCAAGTACAATGCTATTTGGTCATTTTCTAATCGTTCTTCAGCGTTTGCAAAGGGTTCCTGTCTGTCTCATTGTTTTTACATACCTTCGGCTGCGCCTTTGTCACTATTCACAGTATTTCAACACAGGACACTGGGAATTCTGCTGAACCAGCTTCCATTCTCAGTGTCCCCTTTCAAAATGTGTCGCTTGTCAACACGAATGTTCAAAATGTCTATCATGTCAAAATGTGTATTATTATACAAGTCATTGTCACGTTAGAAGACAACGAATCCAGATCAGTCAGCTCTATGTTTTAATAAGACAAACCCTTTCCATAAACAAATGTCATTCCTCGTGTCATCCGCAGTGGTATTGCTAGAATATCGCTACAATCATATTCACTCACTCTGTTAGTACAAACGTGTAGCCTTGTCAGTTGGAACAACTAAATCATATAATATGGATCAGACTGGACGCTGTTATTCCGTCTGTAATCCCAATTGTAAACCAAAAGTTACTGTGTTCTGTAATCTGATTGGTTGAAAAACATGATTAAATGGTATTAGATTCCCGGAAACTGAAAGACTATTCACCGCGTATTGACACGTAAACAATTGTTTTGTTGTGTCATCAACAGTGGTGACGTCATTCAAATCATATTATGACGTTAGTTACAGTTAGAAGTTAGAATGACGTCACAAATGAGCAACTCCAGATGCTACCATGGGAACCAGCTGAAACGGCCAGCTGATGACACTTTACTGCTGTACTCATACCCGATGTAAACGAGTGCAGACAGTAAAACCCCTTTGGTTTACTTTTGTGTTTACAATGTCGATAAACATCATGTGACGTCGTCGGTTCCAAATGCATTCCCGTGCTTCAAATACTCAATAACACCCGGAAACTGGCCAACACATGATGTTTATCTCCTAAATGGCAGCTAGTTGTTGGCTTTGGTGGAGCCATACATAGACACAAAATTCTGTGTACTGAAATCGTATGAAATCTCTGATATTAAAATCTTCCCTTTTTCTGCCTACTCCTCCCTATATTAGTTTGGCGCAAGTGGACACCCATATCTTCGTGCTAAAGATGCTAAGGTGAGTGACTCACCCTCCCGTCTAATACCACACCATGCTATGAAGACCTTTAAAATGATATATTGGATATTATTGTTCTTTTTCGTACAAAAAATAACAGTTTTCAAACAGATTCATTAGTACTAAAGCATACGACTTGATGTTTATTTAATAGAGCGACGTTTCGGAGTAGACTCATACTCCGTTTTCATGGATTTATCCTTAGCTTGAAAACAACTTCTGAAATGCAGACAGCGGAAAAATCAAGCTTGCAGGTCACTGGTTCGTAGTAGCGTACACACGCAACGGGTCAAGACGGGGTGGTACAGTGTAAAGGATGTGTTGTGTTCCATGATATCTTACACTATGAGGGCGGTGGGGTAGCCTAGTGGTTAAAGCGTTCGCTCGTCACGCCGAAGACCCGGGTTCGATTCCCCACATGGACACAATGTGTGAGGCCCATTTTTTGGTGTCCCCCGCCGTGATATCGCTGAAATATTGCTAAAAGCGGCGTAAAACCAAACTCACTCACTCACTTACATAATGAAACTTGAATGCGTTACTGTATTCAGTACTTCTACACTGGTTTAACCATGAAAGTACGGGTTAGAACATTGGCCTTCAGTAATCCGAGCTTGTCGTAAGAGGCGACTAACGGGATGGGGTTGTCATGTTCAGACTTGGTTGACTCATGCCATCAGTTTCCATTTTCGCAGATCAATGCCTATGCTGTTGCTTACTGGGGTGTCTGGTCCAGACTTGATTATTTACACACACTGTCATATAGCGGGAACACTGGTTTAACAAATGTACTGATTTAGGTTATTATCCTGTCCAGATTCCTGCCCCATTAAGACATAGCATGTATTGTATTTCTTATAGTTGAAGAGTTTATACTCTCCTTTAACGATAGTAGTAAGCGCCCCGTTATACAGCAACACTCGGACTTGACTGACACAACGATTGAATCCATTGAGATGCAGTCTCTAGTTTCATCTGTCAAGAAGCTTTAGGATCGAGACGAATCGCTTTTGCTGAAGCATTCAGTGACTTGTCGAGGTACAGCGGCTGACATCCATACAGACACCGTTATCAGCCAAGTAATTTTATTTTCAGAATAATAACAGTCTTTAAATAAAACATAGCAATCATCTTGGTTTCAAAGTGACACAAGCCACTTGGTTGTGATGTTTCTAATTTCATATATCTGTGGGCAAGGCCTCAACCACTAATGTCCTTAGCAGTAGCAGACAAATCATTTACACGTATTACGGCCGATCGGAAGTGCGTCGGACCTCTTATCATATGGAAATTGAGATAATGCCACGACTTCTTATTCCGGTGGAACGAACTCAATTTCCGTCTAATCTTGTACAACTACTGCTTGTTAATACTGAATAAATCCTCGGCAGTTTCCGGTAATGTTCGGTGGTACTCTTACTGTTACATGAAGTTTCATGGAAAAGAGCACTTTCCTTGAGAATGTCTCAGAATGTCTTTTACAGCTCCGTTTGCTTACTTTTTCTATCAATTTTCTGAATAATATATTATTATAGCTTTACCTGTGAGCTCATATTCGTTATGGTAATATTTGCTACTGAAGTGTGTAGGAAGAGTATCGAATTAACTACAGATTAACTACAAGCTTGTATTGGTGGTAGCTCAAAGCCCATTATGCTCTAACAGCGAGAGGAGGTGACATAGTGATATCAGATAATATGATATCAGAATAAAACAGGATTATAATGAAACCAAATGCACTGAAGACAGACACAGAGAGGTAAAATAATAACAACAATAATATTGTATAAATATTACAGAACGCCGATGTACTGAAGTTGGAGATACGAAGTGCGAAAAATGATTTCAGATATTACCGAAATCGATTATCATGAAGTCAGATGTAATGAAATTGGACATGCAGATTTCACATTATACTGAAGTCACGATTACACAATGCGATTTAGAAAGTGTTCTTTTAACTCGGCTTGTATTCTAACAAACGATTTCACTGTTTTGGACATGCTGGTTATGAGCTTGTAACATTCTACCCTTTACGCCGTATGATGAGAGCAATTTCTGAATTATATATGATTGTAGCTTTACCTGTGAGCTCATATTCAATATGGCAATATTTGGTACTGAGGTGTGTAGAAAGAGTATCGAATTAACTACAGATTACAAGCTTGTATTGGCGGTAGTGTCCCGAGCTCACAGTCCATTAGGCTCTAACAGCGAGAGAAGGTGACATAGTGATATCAGATATAATAAAACAGGATTATAATGAAACCATATACACTGAAGACAGACACAGAGAGGTAAGATAATAATGATATTGTATTAATATTAGATAATGCCGATGTACTGAAGTTGGAGATATGAATATTTGATGCTGCCATATTGTTGGAGGAAGTCAGATTCCAAGATCGGATTATAATAACGTGCGAAAAATGATTTCAGATAATACTGACGTCGATTATTATGAAGTCAGATGTAATGAAATTAGACGTAAAGATTTCACATTATACTGAAGTCATTATTACTCAATGCCATTTTGACAGTGGTCAAATGTAATATGTGTTCCAAATATGACACACGTTATACTGAAGTCGGTGATCATGAAGTCAGATGTAAAGAAATTAGACATAAAAACGCTAGATTACACTGAAGTCGGTGATCATGAAGTCAGATGTAAAGAAATTAGACATAAAAACGTTAGATTACACTGAAGTCGGTGATCATGAAGTCAGATGTAAAGAAATTAGACATAAAAACGTTAGATTACACTGAAGTCGGTGATCATGAAGTCAGATGTAAAGAAATTAGACATAAAAACGTTAGATTACACTGAAGTCGGTGATCATGAAGTCAGATGTAAAGAAATTAGACATAAAAACGTTAGATTACACTGAAGTCGGTGATCATGAAGTCAGATATATATAATGAAATTGGATATAATTTCACATGATCTTGATCACGATATAATGAAGTCATGTTTTATTGAAGATATATGAAAGTCAGAAATATTGCAGGAGAATGTACATAAGTACGACATAACACATTCAGGTATAATGAAATCAGTAGGATTTACTTATGCTTATTTTTATAATCAGGTCGGACATAGCGATCATAGTATCCATGCATATGTTGTCGGGAATGCAATTTCTGTGATTTCTCCCCATGGCAACTGAAGCCCAAACTGGTAAAATGCGTGCTTGTGATAGATACCTTGTTACCATGGAAATGTATAGATCACTGATAAAGAAATGTTCCTAAGTTAAGACACTAATGATCATGACGTCATTCCAGCTATTACTATCCACAAGCGTCAGATCGAAGGTAGCAATGGCAGGTTAGCAACGGTTTTTCTCTGTCGGTCATTTTACTGTATGATTGATCCTATGTACTCCAGTGTCCAAGATCTGCTAGTGTTTTGTTGTCAGATATTGTGACAAATACTTCGACAGGTGCTGTCATTAGGAACGGTTTATCTATTATAATCATCTATTATAATATTTATATGCAGCATCCTTATTTGACAGCAACGTTCTTTACCCATAATCCTGAAGGGACCATATGCTTGTTGTACTTGGTCGAATGTGTTCGTGTGTATGTGCTACAAATCCATAACATGGATACATTTCTGTATGGATATATGTGTTCTGTATGGACTGTATGGGTGATGATTTCTAATAGCATGGTTAGGACTGATATTCGTCTTTGTTCAACTAAGACTTTACTGCAAGACACCTGCAGATACCATGTCAAATCCAAAACCGCGCGAACATAGTACGTATTGGCAGAATGTGGGTGTCAAATATGTTAAAAAATCCTTTCAAGGGTGTTGATGCCAATTTTCTTAAGTTAATGGCTAATTCAATTAATGTCGTCTTACCTCGAACTGAAAGACTAGAATTGAAAGTGAAATTAAAACCTAGATATTTGTAGCTGTTTACCGTTTCAGGTTTACTCCCATTATAAAACCAATTTTCGTTAACAGCCATGTTTCCACCTCTCCTGATACTAGTACTTTAAACATGTCCACTTATTATACAGTGTCTAGCTGTCACTGAAGACCACCAATGGTGTTTGACACAAGAATTACACCAGCCGCAAATTATAACATTAGAATTTTTTCACGTACATCTGGAAACAGTTGGACTCCATGTTTAAAATAATTTGTGATTTCTACACAAACTGCAGAATGAGAATAAAATTGACTCAACAAACAACCCTGTCTTAAACCGAATGGACAATAAAAGTGTTCTTTTAACTCGACTTGTATTCTAACAAACGATTTCACTGTTTTGACTAATAGTATGCTACTTATGAGCTTGTAACATTTTACCGTTTACGCCATATGATGAACACAGTTTCTGTATTTAAAAAATCAATGCTTTTATTTCTAAACCAGTGAACGCAACGTATATCTTTTTCCTTCTTCTACACAGATTTTTCACAATTCTGGCATATGATGTGAAGGTATGGTCAACAACTGGGTAGCCCTTCCGAAATCAAGCTTGATATTCAGAAAACTTATCCATTACATTTGTTAATTTTTGTAGTCTTAATTTAAAACACAGGTATTATATTTTTCCGAGTGAACCACACACTCATATGACCTATGTCTCCATACACCAATATGTCCAGTATCTCCACACACCCATATGACATATCTCCACACACCCACATGGCATATCTCCTCACACCCATATGCCAACTAGCTACGCGCTATTCAAAGCTGTGATGAAAAGTGCAAAGTATTATGGAAAAAATATAGAGAGTGAAAAAAAAGTAAATTGTTGAACGTATTACAAGCCGAGATGGTTTACAAGCACAGTTATTGAAACTGATAGACCTGCCCGTTGCCATTTTGCTTAATTACTTAGCAATTTACGACTCCAAGGTTGCCTAACTTGTTAAAGGCTCCAGCTGACTCTGCTGGACATTAGCTGTTATTATCCGGCAATTATCTCAGACCTATACACCGCTAATCACAGCAATTATCCCCAGTATTTAGCACCTATGGTCATTTCTGACCCAACAGCCAGATGTGGCCTACCATTGTTCTTTTATATATAATTCTTTAATGAGCACAAGAGATACAGTTTCTAATCGTCGATATTCCCTGCTGAGAAAAATACCCATCATAAGACACTTCAGTGTATTCCTAAACACTGACAAATTGCTATGTGTCACAATGGCAGACTCACATATCTTGTTACGCCATTACACAAATTATACAATGTTGTTTAATTGTAGTAGTAACAGTAGCAGTAGATGTAACAGTAGCAGTAGCAGAAGCACCAGTAGTAGTTGTAGTAGTAGTTGTTGTTGTTGTAGCAGCAGCAGGACAGCTGCAGAAATAGTAGCAGTAGCAGTAGCAGCAGCAGGGAACTATAAGAACAAACGTCGATGTGTTTCCATAAGAGTAATGGTTGTCGTTGTATGACCTTGACTTTTATTGATTTTACGAACTTACTGCGATTAAATATAGATGTCATTTTACGTTTGATGTGCTTGTGATAGACAAGTCATGTGTAAAAGGCAGGTGTGCTTCACGTTTTGTGTCCATCTCATAAAGAGATAAATATGTGTGTGCATGGGGTGCGGGTTGAGGGTAGGGTCTTCTACAAATCTTCTTTTAACATGTCGTGACACTTAACACAAAATGAACAAAACTTCAATGTCAACACTACGTTGTTTTGTCACTATCAAATAGCCACTGCCACCGCGTCATCACAACATCCCCATTGCCACTGTGTCATTACAACATCCCCATTGCCACCGTGTCATTACGACATCCCCATTGCCACTGTGTCATTACAACATCCCCATTGTCACCGTGTCATTACAACATCCCCATTGCCACTGTGTCATTACAACATCCCCATTGTCACTGTGTCATTACAACATCCCCATTGTCACCGTGTCATTACAACATCCCCATTGTCACCGTGCCATTACAACATCCCCATTGTCACCGTGTCATTACAACATCCCCATTGCCACTGTGTCATTACAACATCCCCATTGTCACCGTGTCATTACAACATCCCCATTGTCACCGTGTCATTACAACATCCCCATTGCCACTGTGTCAATACAACATCCCCATTGTCACCGTGTCATTACAACATCCCCATTGCCACTGTGTCATTACAACATCCCCATTGCCACTGTGTCATTACAACATCCCCATTGTCACCGTGTCATTACAACATCCCCATTGCCACTGTGTCATTACAACATCCCCATTGCCACTGTGTCATTACAACATCCCCATTGTCACCGTGCCATTACAACATCCCCATTGCCACCGTGTCATTACAACATCCCCATTGCCACTGTGTCATTACAACATCCCCATTGTCACCGTGTCATTACAACATCCCCATTGTCACCGTGTCATTACAACATCCCCATTGCCACTGTGTCATTACAACATCCCCATTGTCACCGTGTCATTACAACATCCCCATTGTCACCGTGTCATTACAACATCCCCATTGCCACTGTGTCATTACAACATCCCCATTGTCACCGTGTCATTACAACATCCCCATTGCCACTGTGTCATTACAACATCCCCATTGCCACTGTGTCAATACAACATCCCCATTGTCACCGTGTCATTACAACATTCCCATTGTCACCGTGTCATTACAACATCCCCATTGCCACTGTGTCATTACGACATCCCCATTGCCACCATGCCATTACAACATCCCCATTGTCACCGTGTCATTACAACATCCCCATTGCCACCGTGTCATTACAATATCGCCACAGTCACTGTGTCATCCCCATTGCCACCGTATCATTACAAAATCCCCATCGCCACCGTGTCATCACAACATCGTCTTGTCACCATCTCCCAACTACTGTGTCATTGCCACACCTCCATGCCACCCTACCATCACTACATACAGGCACACACGCGCACGCACACGCACACTAATGGCCATCGCATTACCTCGCCAATAAAAAATCAAATGGTCGACCGCCATAGCAGACAAGAAAGCTTTGTTCGTACAATGCATCAGTTACTAGCATGTGGTATTCACGTTTTCTTCCTAATTCCAAACGCCACTCTATGAAATATTACCCGAAATACTTACACTGCCTTTAAATGTTCAATCATCAAGCATGTCTACATTAATCGAATGCATAGTATTTTGTGGGGGTTCCACACATGACACAAAGAATTGACTGAGCTCCTTTACTTTTCTGCGAGCTGCATGACTCTCTTGCTCAAACATTTGTCAGCTCTCTATTATCGTTTGAATTGTAAAATCACTCATTTCAAAGCTATCTGCCTGTTATTCCTTGGCACCAAGGCAGTGTTTCCAACTGTTCGCCTCTGACCAGCCTCACGGTTCATTGTACATGTACAGCTCGTTGTACAGCTTGACCTGAGCTACTCTACATATGCATAACTTTATTAAATGGGAGATCTCACTGCCTATAAAGCCCGAATATGAAACATTAAACCATCTGTAACTAATTGTTTAAAGAAAGTCATCAAATTTCTGACGATTTCTCGACACTGAGATGTCAAACGCCGACCTTGTCTCTGCTGTCCCTACATATTGACAACCAGCTGACAACGGCGCCCCCCCCCCCCCTTCACAATAATAGACCCAACCAGTTGTGTCACGGTCACGCAGTCATTAGTATTCACTTGATCAGGTCAAGCTGAACGACCTGTACTTTCTTATACTCTGTTCAGTGATCTTCTGTTCTCGTATTTTTTCACCCCATTCATTGTTCACTTTTTTCGCGTTCAATATTCTGTCTTATTCAGCGTTCTATTAACTATATTCCTGCTATGTTAGTTGTTATTATGTTTTAATAACTGTTTGTTTGTTCCATTCTCTTTTCTGATCATGGCCTTCAATTCGCTTTTCTAGGCACTGTCCTATTTCGTTGTTCTTTTTTATTTATCTCCCGTTTCTCTGTACATATACATATACCCTTCTTTCCTTGGAGTTTCTCATACCCATACGCTGCCTGTCCTCTTTCTTACTCCTTGACTTTGGAGCCTAGTATTTGTTGCTAAAAACTGCTTAAAACCCAACTCACTCACTCACTCACTCACTCACTCACTCACTCACCCACTCTCCATTATTCTCCACTTTTGAGGCGTGGACTAAAACTTCCCCCCATTAGCAGATATTCAGCTGTTCTGGGAATGCTTTGGTTTAGGAACAACACACGATTCTGTGTTTCATTAAATAAAATGTAGAGTTTGTTTGTCCCTTGTCTTTTTCCAATGTAGGATGTGGTATCCGTCAGTCTGTAACGTCTTGTTTCCGGAGTTGAACTCCTCTTTGATATTTCCCCTTGAAACTTTGCGTCCATCCAAGGCAGGCACTCTGCTAGTGACAATTGCTTTCAAGGAGATTTTATTTATTACAGAAACTGGAAGGCGTGAACTCATGAGGTTTGTCTGATCCAGACACGATCATTTTGCGTTAACCAGATAACAATCAAACTTAAGGCATGAACTAGTAAGACTCAACTTATCAACCATAGATAACTTTACGTGTAAATACGTAGAAGTCTTTAAAGCATCGAATAAATGAATTGCTGTATGCCCTTCAATCGTGATATCAGTTGTAGTCACAAACCTTTGTATCAACCATGTGTGGGTACGAATGTGCATGCGTGGGTGCGTGGGTGCGTGGGTGCGTGGGTGCGTGCGTGGGTGCGTGGGTGCGTGGGTGCGTGCGTGGGTGCGTGCGTGCGTGCGTGCGTGCGTGCGCGTGTTTGTGTAATATGATGGTATAAGTTGGTATCCCGGCAAGAAACACACAACGGATATAATCGTAAGGTCAACGTGTCTGACATTTCCAGACACCGTCAGTAGCCAGGAAACGCTTGACTCGTGTCGTTGTATTGCACCATAGTGATGACCCATTTGTGCCGAAAATCTGCGTCTGAGATGCAGACACTGGCTGTTATGGGTGCCTGATCATTACCACTGTGATGTTATATATCAAAGGGCACCGTCCACAAAATCTTCCAATGTTAACGCTTGTGAAAGTATTTTAGTATTACACCAAATAATGAAGTTGTTGCCAAGTGGACTTTTTGAGGGATGGTTAATTTCTTCCTTTAGCAATACACACTATTAATGTGCCATTGGGGGGGGGGGGGGGGGAGGGGGGGCGATATCACCATTTCGCGAACACCTGGTGTCATCACTATTTCATAGTGACATGCTTCACCATCGTATCGCATGGTTATAATCACTGGACTCAATTTGATTACAACATCGAAAAGCTGCAAAACTGCTGACACAAATATATACTCATGATAGTCACTGCTGAACAATCGATCCTCCTTTTAACACAGATTTCTCACGGACGAGGAAAGTCCTTTGTTGCTACTATTTAAGCTCGCTAAAACCATGTGTCTGTATGTTTTTATATGATCCTTTCAACACATTAAACAGGATAGGAAGTGTCGGAAAACGTCTCATCCGATGTAACTATCCTTTCTACTAGGAAAAGTGCCCATTCTTCATTATCCGACTTATGTGTATCCATGCGAAAAACATAACTCAAGGTTTCAGCTTTAGCAGCGAACACTTTACCCACTCGCCTCCTCCACTGATCAGCGGGTAAGATTATATTGGATATACCACAGAAATACATAGCAAGAAACTGACACCGTCCCGACTTGTGATGCAAGACTAGGAACACAATCAGGTTGCGTTTGTCTATTGCCAGAAAGACAGTCATAACTAAATCTTGGACATGCTTCCTAGTCTATCACAATGCCATACCATCATGACTGACCTTTGACTTTGTCTTCGGGTTGAAGAGATCACCTCTTTCATCATTGGTTATTAAAATATTTTCCTGTGAAGTAGGGAAATCTTCGCTTTATTAATGTTTTCATTTCTGCTGAAGTGTTGCCACAAGCTACGAGCGCCATCTCGCAGGCAATTTGATCAAATTCGAGGCACTAGACTTCTCTGGAAGCTTTCATGGTCCGTGCTTGAGTATGTAGACCCAGCGAAGAACCCGCCTGCGTGACAGTATATTGCAACCCTTACAGGACCTCACAGCTGTGTTGGAAAACTACTTTCGCTAATGATGCACTTTCTCTTGATATTATTCTCCCTTAGACATATTATGACATATTCCATCAGTTACAATCATCGAGCAACCTTGAGACATGACAGAAATCAATAAATGTATACCTATCATGTCTGTATTTCTTAACATTATCATCAGTGAAATAAAAGGTGCAAAATAACATGCGTAACACACAGTGATCATTGTGTGGAATATAAAATGCAACCAAATATTCAGTTGTAGTTTCAATACGGACTTCAACGAGGATAGGAGTGTCTCTGATACTAAAACAGAAAATAGATGAGATGTCATGTCACCTTGATCTCCTATATTTATTATCCATAGGTAATAAAGGTAATAATAAATTGACATTCATCAGAAACAATACAATCAGGCTGACAGGTCTTTCAGTATGTTTCAGATTAGCCGAAATTGACAGTTAGTTCTGGCCTACTTTCCCTTTTGAGCCATCGATTGGGCTTTTGCAATATTTAATGCAGATATATATGGAAAACATTATTCCGAAATGCAATCACAAGCACAATACATAAATATGTATTGTCCGACTTTTATTTTTGTGGAAGTCGCGGTGGCTGAGCGGGTTAGGCGGGTGACTTTGCGTGCTGGCGATTAGGTGTCTGACTCTGAGGGCGTGGGTTTGAATCCCGGATGCAGCTGAACTTTAAAAAAGTACTAGAATTTGTATTTTACTATGAAAGTGTAATGCCAAATATAACATACGTTCGAAATATATTGGTTAGGTAAGTGAAGTTGATATTGAACTCACTGAGCTTAAATATGTTGAAGTACTCAGTTGTAAGCCCTATTCCCATTTGATTTGAAAAATGTGAAATGCTCAGTAGAAATATGAAATTATTGATATTATGTATATTTAATGGGAGGAATAATTGTTAAAAAGGGGGATATTTAACTGTATTAATTGTTGATAGTCAGTGCCCCTCTTCCTCGCCCTCAAATCTTAGACACACAATCCTGGTTTCATCAGACCAGACACAGATCGAAGACAAGCAGTCTCGGTTTCACCAGATCTGTCAAAGACCTAAGACAAACAGTCCTGATCAGTCACAGACCTAAGACAAACGGTCCTGATCAGACACAGACCTAAGACACACAGTCCTGATCAGACACAGATCGAAGACAAACAGTCCTGATCAGACACAGACCTAAGACAAACAGTCCTGATCAGACACAGACCTAAGACAAACAGTCCTGGTTTTCATCAGACCAGACACAGATCGAAGACAAACAGTCCTGATCAGACACAGATGGAAGACAAACAGTCCTGATCAGACACAGATCGAAGACAAACAGTCCTGATCAGACACAGATCGAAGTCAAACAGTTCCGGTTTTCATCAGACCTGTCACAGATCTAAGACAAACAGTCCTGGTTTCATCAGACTTGACACAGATCTAAGACACACAGGCCTGGATTCATCAGACCTGACACAGATCGAAGACAAGCAGTCTCGGTTTCACCATAC
This sequence comes from Haliotis asinina, assembly GCF_037392515.1. Lineage (NCBI taxonomy): Eukaryota > Metazoa > Mollusca > Gastropoda > Lepetellida > Haliotidae > Haliotis > Haliotis asinina. The sequence continues at coordinate 78,024,241 of NC_090282.1, forward strand.
CTGTCAAAGATCTAAGACAAACAGTCCTGGATTCATCAGACCTGACACAGATCGAAGACAAGCAGTCTCGGTTTCACCATACCTGTCAAAGATCTAAAAGAAACAGTCCTGGTTTCATCAAATCAGACACAGATCTAAGTCAAACAGTGCTTTTTTCATGCGACAAGCCATAGATATAGAAAACAGTTGCCCTGGTGTCATCAATCCAACTACAAAGTTTAGACAAGACGTCATGGTTTTATCTTAATGGAATTACACTCCATGGCTCGGACCTGCTTTCATGTCTGCTGATGACCTTCACAGCTTGATGTCAGTGACAAGAGTGGTCTCTCCAGGAAGGTTACAACTAGGCGGAAATGAGCGGCGCTCTTTAATCTGCTTGTCCTCTTATAAGCCCTCGCCGCTTCGCCTCTTGTGGTGAGAGACGTCATCATGTACAACAACACCATCGCTGACCATTCAGCTTTCTTCATTATCCTTGACCTCTGACCATAATCTGACACACGAATCTATTCACTAATGGCTGTTTTGGAACTTTTGGGTCGGTTCAAAACAACTTTATATCTGCTAACTTGTTTTTCGCGTTAAAGCGTTTGTTCTAATCTGTTATTATGTGTGCACTTTCTCTTGTGTCTTATTGGCTAGTATCCACAAGTAAACAAAATCGCGTATCAAGAAATGGGTTTCACAAAACAATCTTTCACGCTCTCGAACCCTATTTAGGGAAGGATTAGCTTTAAGCACTACTCAAGACATGATTCAGTCTATGATCAGCAGGTGACTTAAAACTCTATTTTGCATCAATTACCGTTTATACCTTCTTTTGGGCTACGGGGTAGCCTAGCTAGCATTTAAATCTTTCGCCGAACACCCAGCTTCGATTTTCCACATCGGTGTGAAGCCGTTAGCAATGAATTCATGAGGTCTGGCATCGCCGTTAAATTGTTGCGTCATATCCAAAGCGTATTACTTAAGGGGGTTAGGTGCCACTCTAGCAACCATGACACATTGACCAAAATGACTATAACTATATACGTCTGTGTATGGGTTGGGGGTTGGGAGTTGGGGGTTGGGGGGAATTCCTGAACTTGTTTTTTTTCTACTATGTCATCTAGTCAAAATCCTTTGCTGGAGATACCCATACATAGTGAAAGGGTGTTTTTGTGTACATGCCTTATGTCGTAAAACATGATCGGCTCACTTTTCTCTGCTCGACATTACGATACCTGTTAGGGATTTCATGGCTGATTTTGTTTTCTACAAAATCGATATCCAAACACTTTAATCCTATACTTTCAATATGTAGTGTTTTGACTGTATTGAGAAAATTGAGAAAATTATCCATTTTGTAAAATCACCATGCTATTGTTTAAACCTATCAGTTAATTATAAATTTATCCTTACTGAATGACAATGTATTTCTACTCCATTGAGTCTGTGGATATATGTACTTATGCTCGGCAATGATGTTTCATTTCCACCCTATACCTACATGTATATTATCGAGTTGTTGAAATGTTCTGTACCTCTGACAGTGCTGGTAGCGGCCTGAGTGTCAGTAAGGTTCAGTTCAGTTCCGTGAGTTGTATCTTTGGTATCAACCAATATCCCTTTGCTTAGCTAAGCAGCTTGTATTTTTCTTTTGTTCGTTATTCAGCGAATCGTGACAGAGTTCACAGGGGATTTCATCCCTTAGGATGCTTGTATTTAGTTATTGATCGCTACTAATGATGAAATCCATCGCATTTTTCGCATTAATAATATTCCAGTAATGACACTACAACCAACAATTCACATTTAACTGCCCGCAGTATCAGTGGGATCTGTAAACGTGTGGTAGTAACTTGATGGCATTGCGTCTGATGTTTGACGTATCCATAGATACAACGCACCTACTTACAAATAAGCATTACAATTACTTTGCATTTTCACTATTTTCCACGATAGTCTAGACAATCCCGTGATTGACATCACAAGTATCGATCAACTCAAATGGTATAAGATGAAATCCCCGAACCTAATCGGTTTGGACGTTTGTATTATAAGCGTATGTTGCTGGAGGCGATTTTCATTAACTCATGTAACGGGGAAGTCAATACTACCTAAAATTTACGATCCCTATCATGGCCTATCGGTAACCTTTTAATACAAATGTGGAATCCCGAATATACTTGTCTTTTTTTGTTGGTATATCAGGTAGAAAACTCTTTAACTGCGTTCAGACGAGTAAACTGCATTGAGGTGATATGGGTTTTAAGCTATACGCTTGTCTTGGAGGCATGAGGACATCAGAACTAAAAGAAATAAGGCTTTGATCTTGAAAATATATAACCAGTAAAACGTTCCGTTCATATGTCACCACATGATTCCGAAGGTTCTGAAGCCTTAAACTTATGAAACTATTTACAAACTCACTAATCAAGGAAGGGTGTCACGGGCAGGGTACAAGCGTTAAGAAGTACTTGTGTTGTTCAAGCTACTATTGATGTTATATAAATAATAAGTGATTTGTAACGCATTCACTTTCACGTCACTTGTAATCGTTATCTACATCGAGATTTCTAATATGCCATGCCGTCGCTTTTTCAATACAGATTTTAACACTTACGGTAAAACAGAATGCATCTCCCTATCTCTGAAAGTACACAGCAATTCAAGATGGCGAGAGTAAAATAAACACTAGAATTTGTAATACATTCTCTAAAATCAATAGATCTTTTCCTTTTAACCAATGCTTAATATTTGTTAGCATTTTTTGTCACAACTCCTGATTTAACGTTACACGGCAGCATAACAGGAGCATTGAGCTTTGTGTGAGTACAGACACGCCTACGTTAAGTAACATATCCACCTGGAATGAAATAATTAACACCTTTAGTACAGAACATGTCTTTGTCTGAGCGGCAACACACAAATACACACCAACATATTTCCAATAGATGCTGACTCTAACTGTGACACGCTTTCCATTGACAACAACGTGTTTCGTAATTACACATGTTCTGTTATAGAACTATATATCAGGTATTTCGTAATGGCATATGTTTTATAATAAATATGTGTTCCTCCCTCGTGACTTTTTTTCTATCAAAATAAAAAAAGTTTAACCGCCCACGTCACTTTTGAAAAAAAAAGTTTGCCCGTGCCCTCGCCGTAGATCAGTAAATCATGGTGAAACTTGACAATGTATTTTATATGACAAGACGTTTTTGTTAACGCCCACATAGACATATGAAAAAGAAGAACTCATTTAGATGTTAGCTCGTTGTGGATAGCCACACTTGGCTCTAGGCTATAGACCTACTCTAATCCTTTCGGTTCAAACTCATAAACGTTACATTATGGCCATAACGTGACACGAATGCATCTCCTTAAGTTCTACAAAAATGTTGACACGGGTGATTAATGTGGAAAAAGCGACATATCCTGTGAAAAAAACCAAAAACCAACCCCCCCCCCCAAAAAAAAAAACAACAAAACAAACAAACCCAAACCCCCCCCCAGAAAAAAACAAACAAACAAAAAACAAACAAACAAAAAACAAAACAAAACAAAACAAAAAACAACCCAAAACATAAAAAACAAACAAACAAAAAACAAAACAAAACAAGACAAAAAAAACCAAACCCAAAACAACAAAACCAAAACCAAACCAAAACAAAACAACAAAAAACAAAACCAAACCAAACCAAAAAAAAAAAAAGAGAGAGAAAGAAAAAACAAAACACGCACCAAAAGCTAAAAGATTCAAACAATTCAAAGTGAAAACATTTCCACTAAAGAATCTCATTTTACTAGTGCCAGTATTACATGATGTCATGTTTGTCACAAAAGTTGCTGAAGACCTGTGCAAATTAAGATTGCAGTATTTTTTCCTGCTGGAGTAGACATAAATCAACATTCTTGATCCGTGATTACCTGCCTCTGATTGGTCAACATCCGAATCTCGTTAATCTACAGCTCATGTAATAAAATGGTCTTGCACGTTGAGAATATCGCATCTGTTTTATTCATCTGCAAACACACCTGTCGACATGTTTGAAACAACGTGTAAATAATTAATAACACTATTTTGGTTGTTTCCTGTTACTTAAAGGCACACGAACAGTGCTTGCCGTAAAAGGCGACCATGCTTGTTGTATGAGGCGACTAACTGGACCGGGTGGTTAAGCTCGCTGACTTGGTTGACACATGTCATCGGTTCCCAGTTGCGCAGATCGATGCTCATGTTGTTGATCACTGGATTGTCTGGTCCAGACTCGATTATTTACAGACCGCCGCCAAATAGCTGGAATATTGCTGAATGCAGCGTAAAGCTTCACTCACTCACTCACTCTATTGCGACATACTATTTGGATAACGATAGTCTATTGCGACATACTATTTGAATAGCGATAGTCTATTGCGACATACTATTTGAATAGCGATAGTGTATTGCGACATACTATTTGGATAACGATAGTCTATTGCGACATACTATTTAAATAGCGATAGTCTATTGCGACATACTATTTGGATAGCGATAGTCTTTTGCTTCCTTTTTTTTAAATAGCGATAGTCTATTGCGACATACTATTTGGATAGCGATAGTCTATTGCGAGCAACAAATGTAATATTGTTGCAGTAGTTTTGAATTGTCTGATTTGAAGCCATTTACCAAATGAGTGTATAGTTTATGTGAAATTAAAACAAGTTGAAATTGTTTCATTCCCTTTTAGTAACTGACAAGAAACTTGAAATCTAGATCAAGTAAACAGCTAAACCATAAAGTCAATGAACCTGCAAGTCTGCACCATAACAATAAAAAATACAAAACAGCATAAACATTTAATAAGAAAAAAGTCAATTACTAAATTATCGATACTCACACAAACATTTACTGTCGATGCATCGATTGTTTTCATCGATCAGTTGCAATCGTAGACTCAACAATCGCAATCCATCAACAGTTCCATGCATCGTTACAGGTCTAGTACCTCTCACGTTGTTCTGATGTTGAATCGTTTTTGCAAACCACTTCAGGAGTCTGACAAGTTTCTTCCAAATGCTGTCTTCAGCTAGTCAGTCCACACAACCAACACGACAAAGTTCAATAAACATGTTACGTAGGTTTACATTTGATATTTACATATAAGTTAAAACTACTAGCGTACATTGTGCCAAATGTATTAAAATCAATATTTTTGTAAATTACACCATCCGTGACATTTGTGAACAGAGCTTCCACCCGAGGCCTGCCATATTCCTATTTATTATGTATGGTTAGAAAGCAAATGGATTTTCAGCTTGTTGTTTGTCAGCCGTTCTATGCCCGGTCGTAAAATGAATGATACCTTATCGATCTCACGTTCATAGAAAGATGGAACAAAATAAATATGTGTTCTCGACTTTCACTTAATGGATTACTTTTAAAGAAATGTTCAACAGTGTTACAGAAAGACATTTCACGCACAACGCACGGCGGACTTTGGTTTGTATGTTGTGAATCTGCTGGGGCGGCGGGATAGCCTAATGGTTAAAGCGTTCGCTCGTCTCACCAAAGACCCCGGTTCTATTCCCCACATGGATACAATAAGTGAAGCCAATTTTGGTTTCCTGATATTGCTTGATTCTTTCTCGAAGTGTCGTAAAATAGACTCTCTCACTCATAGACCTGTTGACCATATATTTTTGTTTCTCTTACTCGCAGAATAATGCTCAGAAGTATGTACATACATATATGTCAAATATAATAATAAGATTTTCATAAGATAATTATAACATTGAGTGGGCTTCAAAAGTGTAAACATATTCCGTTTTCGGTTTCAGAGCTATAATTTGGACAAAATACTTATTTGATCTCAGAATGTGTTTTGGTGTGAATGGCACCGGATACAAATACATGTAATGAGACTGCCATTCGCTAAGAATTCTACCGTAAAGTTTTATGGCTATTTTAGATAGAACTTCTTATCAATCCAACATAAACTAGCGATCAAAAGAAAGTATACTACCCATTGAAACGACAAAAGTCGAAACGGCAAACCGTATTTGACAGAAATCAAATTTAGCAGACTGTTACGTATCATGATAAGTGAAGTTCATTGTTAAAGTAACACTGTACACAAAATAAAGTCAAGTCCAATAATGTTGTATATAAACATTGTATTAAAACACTTGCTGGTAACATTGTACAGAAGACAAGTCAAGTCAAATATTATTGTATATATATATACATTGTATTACTATTAAACATTCTTTGGTACTTGTTTGTTTTACATTATTATGTGTTGTACTTTCTTTTGTTCGCTCGTATAGAAACCAGGGCATCTGTTCGGCATACAAGGAAACTGCAAGTGAAGTTTGTTTTATTACAGTAATACTACTGAAGATAAGTGCCGATTTGATATGATTTGCAAAATCTATGACGTCAAATTAGTTTATATGTGCATTATAAAATTAGTACTAAACGTACGAGATCAGTTAAAGAAAAACAACAACAACATTTGTTAATGTAATCACTGCTTTGTCGACGCAAGTAGATGTGGATGTTATTGCAGATACACTCATAAACCTATAATGTTTTAGAGAGGAAACAGTCTGGACAAAGCGCACAGAACACACCTATCAACACAACACATGAACAGATAACGGTATATATATCAGTAGTAGGTTACAGACTTGAGTTATTGAGCCCTAGCTTTATTCAGCATATAGCATGGGCAAGGATGTATCGTATCTGTAACAAGTAGTAAAATAACTCATTTACTTTAAGTATAACTTCAAAGCACTTCACACATTTTGCCGCAATGTTGATAGGCAAACACTTCTGTTTAAAGAGCATTTCTCCCACGATGGCATGGTTTGAAAACGTTCAACCCTCTAACTCTCTCAAGGTAGATCAGCACATCTTTACGAGCAATGGCGGGGGTGGTGTATCGAGCATTCTTTGAAATTTTCTGAATGCCAGTTACATGATGAGGGTAAGTATGCGGTATGCGACCGAGAGAGCGGAAATAAGGGATAAACTGATTTCATGTGTAATCTCAGCCAGCTGGATTGAAGTAGAAGATCCCTCCACGTTCTGTCTAGACTGGCAGGAGCGTCATTATACAACGCCAGTGCTACATGATTTTTGCTTTTGTTGTTATAAACATATGTTAAAAGAAAGTTCTTCGTGGACACATTGTTCATTGTTTCATTGTCATGTAAAAAGTAAGGTCTTGATAAAATATGTTAATTGCTGGCAATAGAAAGACTTTAATAAAATAAGGTAATTATTTCATTATGTTTGTTTAATTCCTGTTTCCAATTTATGAAATATGCATCTATTCTCGCTGTAACATAAGTTACCAACATGATGATTAATCCTGCAAACCACCTCAAGGCCTCATTCATCTCTTGACATGTAACAAAATCTCGAAACATTGACCATTATTCGATGTTGTATTTCTAACGATACGAGTCATTGTCAACTGAAACAGCAGTGCCTAGAAGAGCAGATCTAACTTTTTCTTCCACACTGAGTAGAACGGTAGATCGAACTGTTGATTACATGCACGTGTTCAGCAAATCTAATTTGTTTCACCACAATGACTTGTCCATTAGATCTTACAATTGTTTATACGTATCAATAGTTAATTAGATCTACCTATTGTTTGTACAAATGAATATTACATTAGATCTTACTATTGTTTGTACAAATGAATAGCACATTCCATCTTACTTTTGTTTATGCAAAAGAATAGTACATTAGATTTTACTATGGTTCATACAAATTAATAGACTAAGTACATTAGATCCACTATTGTTTATATAAATGAATAGTACATTCGAATTTACTATTGTTTGTCCAGATTAGTAGCACATTAGATCTTATAATTGTTTACACAAATAAATGGTACAGCATATCTTACTATTGTTTATAGAAATAAAAAGTACTACAAGGATTATTACGGTAAATCAAATTGTTGTGTATCCACCGTGAATAGTAAGGAGAACTTATCTTGTGCATGTAGAGGATGGTTATTTCATACAATGATGAACACATTATATATGTATAAAATGATGAACATTCTATACTGACTGACTGAGTTTGGTTTTACGCCGCTTTTAGGAATATTTCAGCGACATCACGGAGGGGAAACCAGGAACGGGTGAATATGTTATCAACTATGTATACAATTATGAAGATGTTATAAAATATGTTTTAAATGGTGAACATTAGGTGGACGTTCTTTACACTCCCGGTTGTGGCGTTGTAGATAATGGCTTTGGGTCTGGAAGACGTGTAGCGTGTGAAGCCATTGCCCGTACATATATGTGAGCTTGAGATGACTTTCAATAAACGATAACACCATGTATGTAATCAGCGATGCATACTTACAACTCAGCCATATGGCCTACTTCAACAGCTGAAACTTATTTTAAGAAGCTTGTTGATATTTAACACGCCATCCTTCATTGCGCTCATAAGTTAAATATGGTTTCATTCATATCATGCGATGAATATTATCTAATCTGCAACTCAACAAATATTCGTGACATTAACAGCATGCAAGAGAAAACCGATTCCATTGAGCATGGAAGACGAAAACATTTCTGAAAAACAGTGATAAAACTTGATGGTCGTGAAAAGAGTATTGCCTTTTAGGGTATACTCTTTTCACAATCACCGCGCTTTATCAGTGGTTTTACTAAGGATACTGTAATGATGATATACATGTATACCAAAAGTCGTGGTAGATGGTACGCAAGAAAATGACATTTTATATTCTATTCCTAGAGCGTTTTCTAATGGTAAAGCTTTCGGAGAGGATGTTTGATAACTGTAATGAATTTTGACATTTTGATTTGGAAAAGTTAAAACGTCCAAATGATGGTGTGTATTCAACATTCAAATTGAATATTTGAGAAGTAAAAGTCATAAAAGTCTCGGACAATGCTGATGTTGAACGAGACGATTATGATGAAACTTATCATCATCACGGTGTATGATCCCTAGGAAGCTAAGAATGAAAAAGCGTGATTGCATTCCTCATCACCATGAACTGCTGGAGCAAGTGCGTATGTTTGCTTGCAGCTTTTAGCAATATTTTCAGCACCGTTACGACAGGAGATGTCAGAAATAGTAGTCACGCAATATTACAAATTTGGGAACTGTGTGGGCTTCGTCCTGATCACGTTAACCACATATACACGGCCGGAGTGCTCAGAGACTGAGGATAATGAGAAAAGGAGTTTAATGGGAGGGATTTGACGGGACCTATTATTGCTATAATAAGGATCATGATAAATTTTCCTAACCAATGCAGCTAGGTTATTGAAACATGTGGATTACATAAACTGTCAAAATATACTTATGCAATATACTAAATGCAAGACCAATGACATTCGAAGCTTCAATACCTCAACCTTTACATCCCAGTGACAAACATATTAGTGCTAAACCTTCAGATGTCACTAGGCAAATAGATACAACACCTGCGGCAGATCACTTTCAATACCTTAATATTTACATCTAGTTTTCACTAACTGAGGTCTGGAGGACAACTTAAAGAATAATTCACATTGATTATCGTTCTTCTTTAGTGTTTCTAAGACTCAGCGTTACACGTCACAGTTGCTGTGATCAGACACAACATCAAGTATAGCTCGGTTCTACGTTCTAGTGTAATCACACTGTCATGTTCTGTTCTAGATCATGTTCTGGTAAAAGGTGGCACCTTGTGCTAGTGTTCCCGGAATATCTTCGTGAAACGTTCAAGTTTAGTGCGATACTTTGATGTGGCAGTGTGTTGTCATGTTCTGAAGTAGTATAGTATCATGTACTGGTATACTTGTATCTGGATACAGCGGTCTGTTGGGGCGGTGGGGTAGCCTAGTGGTTAAAGCGTCCGCTCGTAACGCCTAAGACGTGGGTTCGATGCCCACTTTGGTGCAATGGACTTTAGTCCATTTCTAATGTCCCCCGCCGTGATATTGCTGGACTATTGCGTTATCAAGTTATGGTTTCATGTTCATTATCAAAGAGGCTAAGAGTATTTCACTCATTTCAGATACGGATAGCCCAGCCTCTCCTGCACAGTCCTACAAGCAGTACTGCGAATTCACCCACTTTCACCGGAAGTGTCTTTGGGGAGTTCTCCTCGCCATCTTGATCGCCGTCACATGGGTTGCGTTCTCGGAACTGGCTCAAAATGCCAGTCAGCCGGGTTTTGACGCTCCGTTCGCCCTCTCCTACTTCTGTACGATCTGGGTGATCGTGTTTCTCCCAGTCTACATGATAATGGTCAACGTCAGGGGGAAGAAATCGCCAAAGGACATTTTAAGGTAAGCGATTACATCCTACTTGAAGTCACTGAAACTGCCTGTTCGGCGTTCGCATTCTGTTTAAATTCCACTTTTCAAAAATATCCGACAAACTACGGGTTGATGTTATGAGCAAAGGCCACATTGTTGGCGTAGAATCATACCTCAAAGCCAGAACAATCGATCCCTTTGCAATCGAAGAATGCTAGGGATCTATTCTTACAGGAATTCCTGGACGGTGTTTGTTCCCTCTTTAGTCTAGACGTGCAATTAGTGCCTTCGATTTGACTAAAATCACATGTTTTCACACTAATGCAATACCTGTCTGGGTGAAGAGTAGAAGACCCCGGTACCCCGGTACCAGGTCACCTTTGAAGTTTCTAATCAGCCAATCAACGTTGACGCCTCTCTGTTATCAGTACTAGTGAACAATACAATCCGGCTGGCATATTTTCGAATGGAAATGTCAAGTTACGAATGTAGATCAATAGGATTATGACTTAGTATTGTTGCAGGTACTGTATATGCACAGAAGGATTCTTTGTGCTCACTATGCATTTATATTTTGTATTTTTGTATCAATCGGAAATTCTTAAAGGAAGAAAGGAATTTCTAAAGGAAACGGAAAGTTTCAGAAACTTGTTATCTGTTTGTATCACAGTCGTAATACATTCAGATTATGCGGTCAGAATTCGTCTACTGTGTTGGTATATTTTAAAGCAGCGAAATGACGGATGCTAATTTAATGAGGTTGTGAACTCAGTTCAGGTTCGATTCCCAACATTTACGAAAGTGTGTGACGCCAATTTCTCTTGCCAGTTTTCCACTCGAGGTGTTTCTTGAACACGCGGAGCGGTGGGGTAGACTAGTAGTCAAAGCGTTCGCTCGTCACGTCGAAGACTCGTGTTCGATTCCCCACATGGGTACAATGTGTGAAATCCCTTTCTTGTTTTCCCCGCCGCGATATTGCTGGAATATTGCTAAAGGCGGTGTAAAACCATATTCAGTCACTCTGGACTATGATCAGATATAACTGACGTAAAACAACACAATACACTTTAGGAACATTCTGTGACAGCGGAATTATCTCACAATGACAAAATATAGAATGAATTTGACGGGGCCGATATGCCTATTCGTTAATCAATGGAGTAACGAAGTCAACTCAAGACAGTATGTGTTCCAACCACGCCCAGAACATCGTACTGGTTATTTGCAAAAAGACTTCCTCTAATAATACTCTAAATTATTAGGAATAATCCAAGTCAGGGCTAGTACATATGCACTAACGGCCCTTATCGAGCGGATCAATGCACAAGGTCAGGCAAGAGCCTCAATAGTCACATACAATATTCGTGACGGCAAATCAGCGTGTGTCGACTGTGACATTAGTAGACGATGACATCCATGCCAGGAGACATCTACGTCCACGAAAGCCATTAAGATCTACGGCGCAATGGAGAGTAATAAGGTGCTTAGGTCGTGATCTTTCGTATTAATTGTATGGTATTGATCAATAGACTGAAGGGACAGTTTCCTGGCAGACGGATAGCACATTGGCCAGCTATTGTGCTTTGGTTAATCCCGTATGAACTCGGGTTGGACACTGAAATACCACCCCAACACTTGGTCCATCGAGGCTATACCTGTGGTGTTTATTGTTAGTGGTGGCTATTACTACAACTGCCACCACCACCTACTCTGCCTCCTCCACAACCGCTAATGTTACTGCTGCTTCTGCTGCTGGTGGTTCTGCTTTGATGAATTAAACATTTACGCTGAGCTATTTCTAGTAAAGGACTCAAAAGCGGCCTTGGACCAGCCTTTGTGAGACAGATCGTTTTGAGCTGTGAGCTGACATAAGTCTCAAAGATAAAATAAGTAGTTTAAATTTCAATTTTTGCAAAAATGTAAATAACAGATTGGCACCCGTCCGCTTATCTCGACTTGCCTCTTTAAAAGGACAGAATTACTATACGCTTTGTCTTCAATACATCCTTGGAGCAAGGTTAATGCTTTGACTTTTGCCTTGGATACCTCAGAACGTTCGAATCCATCATTCACCTCCATTGGTATGGCCGCACCATGCTCATTCTAGAGAGCTCCAGCAAAGTTCTAAACGCCTAATCACTGTGTGGTGTGGGTCTGTCCTTGCCATCCCGTGTCATTACTAAGTAATGTTCGAATACTCACAGAAACTTCAGTCAATATTTATAGTAATGAGAGCTAAATGTTTCCGTGTGAAAAGAGGACAAGTATTTATTGTCAGCGGACTACATGTGTTCAGATGCACTAGATTAAGCAATGCGATCGATTCACTGGTGTATGATCAGGGAGATAAGATGGCGTCGCAAGGGTTCTTATCCTCCGTTGATGGTGTACCAAATGTGACATCGCTAGGGAAGATTTCGTGGCAAGTGCGCCTGTTCAAAGATTAATCGACTTCGCAAGAGTGGGAGAAAAGATTGCGTCACAAGAATGCGGGTCAGATGATAATTAGGCGCCACAAGTTACGTATTCGGTAGATAAATAAGATGCAACGCAAGTGTACGTTTTGTCGTAACGATGTCACCCCGAGGTCACCCCGATGGCGCCCCGATGTCACCCCGATGTCGCCCCGATGTCGCCCCGATGTCGCAACGACGTCACCCTGATGTCTCCCCGATGTCGTCCCGATGTCGCCCCGATGTCGTCCCTATGTTACTCCTTTGTCGTCCCAAGTATAGTAACTATACTTGTATCGGAGGGAAGGTGACGTCACAAGTTCGTTAAACAGCATGGTGGTAATGGATTTTCTTTTGCACCTCTCTCTTCTTTTCCCACCTCTTTGTGTGCGAAATCACCACGACAACTTACTTTCTATGTCTTTTCAGGGGCGGGCTCCGCATTTTCCAAGGACCTGACGAATTCAAACGTGGTCCATTTGCGGGTAAAATCGCAATATTCTGCCTGGTCTGGAGTGTGACGATTTTCACCTATATAAAAGCCCTTGGATTATTGGCTGCAGCTGACGCCACGGCTCTTTATGCAACCAACCAGAGCTTTGTTTACATGCTGTCTTGGATAGTACTATTCGAGAAGTTTGTTGCAATGAGGGTAGGTACAGATGTGTGTTCTAACTTATTATTTAAAAAAAAATATGTGTGTATGCTCGTGTGTGTGTGTGTGTGTGTGTGTGTGTGTGTGTGTGTGTGAGAGAGAGAGAGAGAGAGAGAGAGAGAGAGAGAGAGAGAGAGAGAGAATTTGTGCGTGTGAGAGGCAACATGTTGTACGCAATATTCCACGGCGGTGGTTACAGCTTTTAGAAGGAGGGGGTGAGGAGGGGAGGGGGTTAGTAATCGTGTCTGGACTAGACAGTCAAAGTCAAGTCACACAGCATAGGGCTGTGTGTCACCTAAGACAGCGAGCCTCTTACGAGGAGCATTGTTTGCTGATGACCAAATCCAACTTAGATTATTTTGCGCATTAACAAGATGTTTCTTGTGCACGCAGATTCAATATTGGCCAACCTATTGAATCACACATTTCACTTAAATTTACATCATTAACGCTCTTTTGTGCTCAAAATACAAAAGCCGAGGCCTAAGAAACGAAACGTCTCTTTTGTACAAAAGATGTTTCACCAAAGCGGAGTTCCTGCTGAAACTGTTATCTTACCTGGATAAGCCATCATTTCCTTCAATCTGACAGCAAACTGACCAGCATTTGAGAACTCTAATTATTAGTTAGTTTTGTCGTGTCGACGGTAATGCAGCTATTAAAAATAGTCCGCAATGAAAAAGGATCAGGAATATGGGGGAAGGCCTAATTAGCCAATCAATGGTGTTCAGTGTCAGCGTATGTAAGTGCGAAACATCCTAGTTACCATGGAAACCATTTTATTCTGTTCTCGGATGTTAATGGTAATTGTGCTAGGGCACAATGCGAGCAAGAAAAAAGTAGTTGAGGAAAGTCATTATGTCTTTCACCGGGGAACAGTTAGAGGTGGTACGCTAATTAATTCTAATGCGTCGGGTGTAAATCTCTACAGATGTCTTATCTGATATTACTTCCTATCTGGTCAATACGACTGATCGGTGTATAACCTATAGATATCCTGGGATAGTGTCAAGATGGTGGACTCTTCATCAGTTTTACTGTAAGGAATCGGAAAGCAAATCCGCTGTCGATTATCGGAGGACTTGTGGTGAACGATTATCGATTATAATCGAAATCTATAATTTTTTCACGTAATCACCAATTCTACGTTTTCCCCCAGTTTATTTGTAATTAATGTTTTTTTAATAACTAATACAGCCATGCAGTGAAATGCACGCATGCAAGAAAGACACTGATATCTTCATTGAATAACATGTAGTTTTGATTTTACAATGCGCACGGCTTTATGCTGTTTAGGGCATGCTTTGTTCGTGAATATTCGTCAGATGTAATGGTTAGCTTACGTTAAGTGTAAGAAAAAAACCCAACAACAACAACAAAAAAAGACAACAAAAAACCCCCACCCAAACAAAAAAAAAATCTGATTAATCGAAACGATTCTATTTACATTCGATATTTATTTTTAAACCTTCCTTCGATTGATTTTCGATTATTTTTCGATTATATTATTCTGTATGTTGTTTCTGTTTTGAAACCAGTGCACGTTGAATCAATCTGTACGAACAACCGCCATCTTGAGACATATCCAGTACAATCACAATCAAATGTCAGTATGACTCCCGCCTGCATGGATATGATACCCTATACTACAAAGAGTACATCACAATAGATGCTGTCAATCAAAAGCCACGCCTAATGTAGCAGCCTGGAATCAGGAAGGACATCCACGGGAAGACACACATAGTAATTTACGTGGAAACGGGATACAACGAGTTAATTAGGTAGATTGTCCACAGTGTGGATGCGACGTGTTCCCCCAGTAAGTAAGGAAAACTACACATTACACTAATAAGTATTAATTACCATTCTTTCCCCAAAGAAACAGCTTGGTGAAATCCAATTAACGTCCTAATTACCTGGAAGTTATTCCTGCCTAGTGATCATAATTATGTTACAGACTACTTCAGTAATCATAATAATATGATTACTCTCTGTCCTGCTCATTACTCCTTCCCCGTCACGTAATCTCTCTTTGTCACGTCACACTCTGCTGTCATATCTCACCTGTCTCTGCACACCATTGCTCCCATTCACCATGTTGGTTCATACCTTCTCCTCCCCATTGTGTACGATATTTCTCCTATGCCTATGTCTGTACATCACTAATTATCTTATCTCACACATAAATGCCGTTTTCTGATTGGCTAAGCGCTCTTTTATTATTTTCGATGTACCCCAAGCAAAGTACAACCCCGCTGCCAATGGCAACTCATTCGGTACTTCGTGCAGTCTTTTTTTGCGAATAAAATTGAATAACGCATGATGCAAGGAAATTACCTCTGAATTTGTTTTTCTTGTTTCTTGTCTGCACAATCTAGCGATGATTTGAAAAGATTTGATCGGAAATGAATCAATTTTGACAAGACGTTCGAAAGTAGTTCCTGTGAATATTAAGATCGGGAATTACACCGCGGCAATTTTACCAAGACAATGCCTGCTGGAAAAAAGCAGCAGGTTCCAAGATTAGTTAGATTCACACAGTTTGGCTGAACTGTACAATCCGATATCCATGATTCAAACAATTCAAACCGAGGTGTTCAGTAAGATAAGTATGTTGTTCTCGAGTCACATGACCTGATGTACCCTCCATGTTGGTTTTTATTGACACATACCGAAACATAAGTCTTATTAACCTATTCAGACAATGACCTACTTTTTAGTTGATCCGAATTTTCTGGTGTGAATGTGAAAATAGATAAGCAGCTCATTTACTCAGCAGTTCGAACTCATTGTTTCATAAGAAAATGGTATTTACAAATGAATTGAAATTTTAGCTTTAATACCACCGTATTTCTATACGTTATGCCGAGGTTCAGGCAGAATACCTTAACTATGGAATCATATTTGATGAGGTCGTAAAATGATTCCCAGTGCATCTGGCACACAGGTTAAAACTGTTATGTTTCTTTTGCGCTTATTCAGCGCAGGTCTGTAACGCACAATGAGGTTAATACCAGTTCCGTACCAGATCGCCAAACTTTTCCAGCGGCAAAGCCTTGTTTTGAGAAGGATGTTTGCAAGAATTAGAAGGAGTGTAGTGTTGCAATATACAATTACTTAGACTTACCAAATCATACTGAATAACGTGTATGCATCCAGTGAAATGACAGTCTAAAAATTCTGAACTGGTTATTGCACTAAGTCGCTCACTAGGACGGAACCCAGTTGAAGGGAAAGTGAAACCAGGAGAGACCATGTTCACTAGTCCAGCATATAACTAGACGACTTCGCTCTATACCAAGGTGTGCTCGACGTCTAGCCGGCGAGTGAATTTTCTTTGACGCACAGTGCGCTGTACAGATATGTACAGCGGTTTAAGGCAAAAATCCAGCCTATCGACTAGAACAGGTGCACGGATTGCTAAAACAAACACTCATTTTCAAAACGGCATACTTACATCCACTAACATCCATTCACTTTATTTTATATAAGCACTGATACAGAACCACCCCCCGTTTTTCACCACTAGACGGACATTTTGATTGGTTAAGCAAAAAGTGCAATCGCACTAAAATGGTTAGCGATAAATTGACTGTCTTTGCGGGGAAACGAACTTAAGGCATTTCTTCATCGTTTGTAGACATTTCAGGATCCCACATATCATCGCACCAGTCACTGAACTCTTAAAATTACATTGATTACTCTAAAACGAAATGAATCACTGTAAGTAATTATAATTCTACACCATTATCATAATGGCAGTGTGCGTGTAGTATACATAGTGGGTCTTACGAGATGACAGTTTTCACTTTCATGCACTTTGTAAAGTTGACATATTTCCAAATTAGGATTTCTTCACTGATTCATTCAAATGTTTCATTTCCTCTACGTTCTACATGTCTACACCATACAATGTCCTATCCTTCAGTAATAGAGTGGCGCCATTACGCAAGTTACATGACGCCGAAAGAAGACATATTCAACAAATCGGTGAATGTATTTCCAAGATAAGAAAAACTGTATGATACACGCTCTTGGGATTGTATTTCATCAAGAATAATTTGATAGTGTTTCATATGCGGGCACATTCACTTCAAATCCCTCTCCCAGAAGGTTAACAGGGGAGGCCCAACAATTGACTTAACAAAACTAACACAACGAAAAACGTTTTTAATTACGCTTCAGTAAATACAAGTCGGAGGTGGTTAAGCGGGGACATGGTACATGCAAGATGTCTCCTAAAGACCACACCTACAGTTGCACGAAACGACGTAAACATCATACGTTCACATCCACACATATATAGCTCTATAAACATAACATCAAGTACCGAGAATTATTTGAGCACTAATTACGCATAACATTCTTAGATTCATATCCATACATACAACTATATAAACATAATAACTAATTATACGCATCACTGTTTAATGGAGGAAGGGTCGTATATTTACACTTAACTTGGGGCTAGGTTATCGCTAGAGGGGAGGGACATTATAGACGATAGGGCAGGACGTCCACCAAATATTTAATAAAGTCAACTGAAATAATACGGCTCTTCCCCATACAGAAGTCTTCCTAAAATGTCGCATATTAGAAAGCTTGGCAGATGGTGAATAACTCTCCGAAAATATGTGTCAAACATGTGTAAATGGCACATATTCTAATACGTTACCAATAACATGCGTGTGTACCTTACGTATTCGAAGTGAGTGAGTGATGGAGGTCCGTTTCACTCCCCGGTGTTCAGCGATATTCCAGGACTATCTAGACGGGCGACACCAGAAATAGACTTCACAAATTGGAATTCGAACCCTGATTTTCACCACTGACTTATTCCCTAGGCTTCCAACGTTATAGGAACTTCAGTCTTAATCCAAGTAGTAGCATGAGACATGTGACACCATGGTAATGTCATGTCTGAAAAAAAACCTTTCCCATTTGGATAATAAGAACACTATGCACACCTATCCAACACCAAAAACATCTAGAAATGACATTGTAGGTCTCAAGACATCTCGGAACCTGAAATGTACCATCCACAAAATGATATAAACCACTAACGGTTCGTTTCCCCTCCCGCCTACTGCAGAGCGTCATGGTCCGTTTTCATGGATTCCGTTTTTTAAGCAACCTTTCATTTACATATCCACAATGGCCGGCAGTCAAGGGGGGTATATATGTTTCAAGACTTGTCAGAAATAAAATGAGTGTATTTTGTTGGAGGCAAGTGTCCCGCTTTTACGATGAATGTTTGTTTTAGCAAAACCTGCAAAAATATCAGTCGATAGGTTGGGTTTTCAGTCTTGATTTTGCCTTAAACCGTTCCGCTCAAATTTCTTGCGGAAAGGTGCGTCAAAGAAAATGCACTCGCCGTATAAACTCGATGTAGGCCTTGGCTGGAATACGAGTTTATTCATATGAACTACATGTTCACATGAGTCAAGCAGCATTGGTGAACCACTAGATTGGCAAACGCTGACCAGTAATTGTCCCACACATTACACTGAGATAGAATATTACGTTCAACCACTTGTACTCGCCTTCAGCAGCGAGAGACTCCATCTTCCCAAATTATCTTACTGATTGTGTCGATAATACATTGCGTCTTGGCAACAGTAATATGTGTCCATTCTGCGTGGCCTATCTCCATGGCGACGTGACATCAGGCCTTCCTGGTAATACTTTAGCCAGATGGCGTGGATTGATTAACACTACTGTGTAAGAGTTTTTGCTATTAGTTGGAACTATTGAGAGGCAATCTCAGGTGAAATTACACCTGTTAGCAATAGGGTATCGACCAGCACTGGAGGGAGATCACTTCCGTGTTGCATGTCGTGTGTCACCGTGGACCTCAGAAACTAGTCTCTCAATATACAATTTCGATGGAAAGAAACTATTCTTTCTGAATTGAAAAGGAACTCCAGTGAGAGTATGAAGAACTGAACTTCATGAAATTTAGACTTGCTTCTTTTTGGGTTAAGCACTGCAGGGAGGGCTAGGTAGTGACGGACATAATGTCACTCAGGGACTGTCTGACAGACTACCTAAGCTTAGTCTCGGAGTATATAATATTCTTTAGAATTTGGCTTGCTTCTTTTGGAGCTTTGCAGAAGGGGCTAGGGCCAACATTGCAGAGAGCTGGCCGGGCGGGAAATTAATGTGGTTTAGGGGCCGTGACTCGGACTAATCTGTTGCTAAGTGACCTGTCAGACCTGTCGATGTAGGGGTCAATCCATGCACAAAAGGCCATTGACCAGTAACGATTTTTGTCTTCCATATTGCGGATCAGTGTTGGGGAAAGTCTTTATAAGTTATCTCAAGCCCAGGTTATAATAGTTATACGGACAAAATATCACGCGAACAAAAATGGTTGATTTTGGTCGGGGAACTCCGAATATATATCAGTTTTGTGAATATAGAACATGGTATAGGGAAACTTAAATGTTTTCGACTAAACTCCGCCATGTTTATAGACCACTTGGGTGTCGGGAGCAGGTCACAAAATGGACTGTCTAGCGGTCTCTAAACCATATTCTTTCCCATTTTCAAAGCACTACCAGTAATGCAGAGTCCCAAATAAAGGATGTTTATGTATAGCTCAGGTTTTGACTTTCTGAGACACTGGTTCAAATATTTTTAACAATTGTACAGTTTCATCTTTTTATTGCATAACTGACTCTAAAAACACTCAAATTAGATCAATAACAAATATTTGTCTGCTTCTGAGGTATCTGAACCGTTTTTAAAGACAGTTCTTTTCTTTGTATAGATGAATACTAACTGAGTAAAGATTTCCGCCGCTTTTGGCAATAGTCCAGCAATATCACGGCGGGAGATACCAAAATGGGCTTTACACATTTTTCTCACTTAGAGGATCGAACCTTGATCTTCAGCGAGACAAGCGAACGCTTTATCCACTGAGCTACCCCTTCGACCTTGGTGCAGTGAGTGTTGTTTACTGAGTAATAATGCCTCTCCCACGAACGTACATGCGTGTCGGGATGTCGATCTCGCGTGTGTGATGCTCTCATCAGCAGAGTTTACTCTGCACAACAAAATTGTTTCTCAGCGTGACTTTCCACTTTGTGAAATCATACATTTAGACTGCGTTTTGTTTAGGATCTTAATTAGGTCATGACAACCAAATAATGCATCTCATCTGACGTTTTATTGTTTAAGTCCTGTGCTCGATTCCCCACACGGGTACTATAATGTGAAGCTCATTTCCAGCGTCCCCCGTCTTGATGTTTCTTTAATATTGCTGCCATCGGCACAAAACTCGCCCATCCACTCATTTTATTGTTCGAAGAGGACTCTGTAGCAGATTGGGAGTAACTGTAACCAGTAACGGAGCAAACATTCGCCATCATCAGTTACATCATACTTCTTTACATTGTTAACATTAACTAAAATCACACTTTCAGCTTGAAAATATGTGTTGTAAACAACATAAACTACTTTTGCAGGATCATAACAATATATTTAGACAACATGAATATATTTTGCTTTCCTCAGACCCAATCTACACTGACATGCCCCGCTGACTTACATATCCCCTCTGTCGTCTGCTCACTTTGCACAATTTCTTCTGTATTCACAACTCCATGCAACGACGGCTTTACATTACATTACATTACATTACATTACATTACATTACATTACATTACATTACATTACATTACATTTATATAGCGCAATATTCACACAGCTTGTACATGGTAAAGGCGTTGGTATTATTTTTCCATCGATCATTGGATGTCCATCTGAAAGACATATCGCATTATCAATCTCATCTCGACGGGATCAAACGACTCTTGCAGCCACTAGGCGTAAAGAGTTATTTCGACTTTATTATCCTTATAAGGTATCCATTCATAGCTGGATGGACTGGGACACATAGTCCATTTGTCCAAGTCTACTGCATGTTGCTGTGCCTGCAACTAGGTGCTTGTACGTATTCATGTGGCCAGCGTCTGGTCATATGCCAACGGATTCGTGGGTTCTTTTGAGTGCACAGGGTTGTGTACTGTACTCTAAGGGGCTCGACAACACTTCCGGATGTTAATGCCTTGTAGTGGCCAGCTGTCAACGCCCACCTGTGCTGTTGTCTGCCCTGTTATCTAGGAGGATATAGGTTCGAGTTAAGCAGTGAATAATCAGTGTGGATTAGTCTTGCATACCCCCAACCTGAGACACAAATACCTTTCTACAATAATGCCGGTGTCCCACCTAGCATTGCAAGTAATGAAACTATAACATTCGTCTCTGTTGTGTATACATATATCAGGTTTTCAGTCTTTATTTACAGTACTGCAAAGGCCGTTGGCCTGTAGTACACATGTTACAGAGGGTGCAATAGAAATGAATGCATCATAGATGATATCACATCTGTAATGCTGAAGGTCTGATATTCATTCCATTGTATTGTGAACAATCGTTGAGTTAAATCATATATAAAATGTTCTGGTGCTGTCACATATTGTTCTCTTCATGTGTACTCATACCTGCAAGACTGACATATCTTTCTGACACCAGAGGTCCAGTTATTTTTACCTCTATCACCGTAAAGCATCATCATGATATAACGTTTAGGGGAGGGGTGGGGGGTGGAATCTGGTACTTGGCATTTTAAGCGATTTTATACAGTATCTTATTACTGTTATGCCACGACATATATACATAGGATATCTCCCACACTCCCTATAAACTGTAACATTTGGGGTGTCTGACCTTGTTCCTAAAACTCTTTTGCACGCATACAAATGTACCTTCTATAGTGTGTCATAGATTTCTTGATCCATGCTTTTGTACCCAATAGTAGGACAGAACTAATCTTAGTGTCAAAGATTTGAAAGCAGGCGTCGAAGCTAGTGTTTGGAAATGTAAAATTCCTAAAAACTTCTTGGTCTGCAGTGCGGCTTTGTTGGAACCAGATATGTTCATTTTGTTTCGAACACAAGCTCTCGTGGAAAAAACAAACAAACCATCCTTGACCTTACTAGTATTTGTCTTCTCATTTAAGTCGAGGCACTGTAGCTGGCCTGTTGTACATATTCCTAATGGTATATAGTTAACGCAATACTAGATATGATGTGGGAAATAATACGTACATCTCAACACGTGATGGGTGGTCATATTCCAGTCATATC
Source organism: Haliotis asinina (assembly GCF_037392515.1). NCBI lineage: Eukaryota > Metazoa > Mollusca > Gastropoda > Lepetellida > Haliotidae > Haliotis > Haliotis asinina. The sequence continues at coordinate 78,046,782 of NC_090282.1, forward strand.
GCGTGTCATCTTGCACGGGAATGGCAAAGGTCAAGGTATTGATATTAGCACCTGGGGTGTAAAACGTAGGCATCAATGTTTGTCTGGCTCCTGGTGTCCATGCTTGACATGAGAATATGACTGACACATGTGTTTTATACTTTAGTTTGGTTGTTTGCAGTTACCACGTTACATGTGATATAAATGTTTGATATATATATACTCGTGGAACCAAATAAGGGAACACATGAAAGTACAAGTGTTGCTTTATTCTTTTACCCGGTTTCTTCATAAGGTTTATTTTTGGCAAATTCTGGAAATACATAAGGAACACTTGTGCTTTCATGAGTTGCCTTATTTGTTTCTATGAGCATGTAATTACGTGGTGTATGTGTGTCTTTGCCGATATCACTTATCCATAATTGTTTTCTGAGGAGCATAAAATTGTTTAACCTCCTGAAAACGCTAATATAATATACATTGCACACATTAATCCACACTTACATATGTTCTGATACATGATGACGCAACACACAGAAGACAAAATGTGTGAGTGGGTGTACGCGTCTAGAACTGGGTGTCAAACATATGAGGGATCGAACCCGGGTCTCTTGCGAAATGTGCGAACGTTCTAACCTCTAGACTACTCCATCGGTCCTCGATTCCTTTGAATGTATCGAGGCAGTAACGACATAAATCGAGAAGCGCTGTCATGGTAATCTCTCAAGTGTTCCCCCGGTAAAAGGGGCGGTGGGGTAGCCTAGTAGTTAAAGCGTTTTCTCGTCGCGCTAAAGATCCGGGTTCGAATCACCACATGGGTACAGTTCGATTCCTTGCATGGATACAATATGTGAAGTCCATTTAGTGATATTACTGGAATATTTGCTTAAAACTAAACCCACTCACTCACTCATCCCGGTAAAGCATTGTGTCAGTATCATGTATCTGTCTTGCAGCCATAGACGAGTATTGTACCAATCAAGGGCCAAGAACTCATTTCCATAAATACAACGTGGGCATGCATTGTGACGTCATAAACAAAATGAAGCTTGCATACCGTAGTTATCATTGAAAGAAATGTTCGTGTATCTCCAGCTAGCTTCTCTTCATATGCAGTAATTTATTACTATGAATAGGATTGGAATGTAATTATTTTAAGGCAGTATGCTATCTCACTTTGCAGCCTGATAGTACTTGGAAACCATCGAAACATTGGTAGAGATACCGTGACCAGCTAATTTGTGCCACATATGTAGTTACGGTAGCAAGAAGAACGATTTATGCTATTCCACATCTATTCAAACACTGCCGTGAAACTACAGCACGGTTCGTTTTTTTTTCATTTGATTGTTATCGACTTTGCCAATGTTCTTTCTTGGTTGATTTAATTTAGATTGGAAGTATACTTAGGTCTGGAGTTTGTGTAGCGGTAGTTGTAGCTAATGTCAGCAGAGGAACTGTGCTTTGGACGCAAACCTTCAATATATGTTGTGTCCGTATGTTTGTTTCAGATTCTTGCCATGATTTTCTCCATCACTGGCATCGTTCTCTTCGCCTACGTCGACGGCTTCGGCAGTCAGGCAATGTGGGGGGTTGTTGTAGCAGTAGCTGCTTCAGCCGGTATCGCCACTTACAAGGTGGGTGACGGAAAAGCTTGATGTAAGGCTATACTGCTGTCTTTACACCGGCTTCTAGTACAGATCGTGTGCCGCTAGTGCTGCCTGTACACCGGCTTTAAGTGAACAGAACATGATCTGTGTAGCTTTCAGTATAGATCAAAGGATCTGCCTACACGTGTGCTGCTAGTGCTGCCTTGACGCTAGTGCGGCTTTAAGTGAATAGAACATGATCTGCGTAGCTTTCAGTATAGATAAAATGATCTGCCTTCACATGTAACAGTAGGACTGCCTTTACACCGGCTTTAAGTATACATCACAGGATCTACCTGTTCATATACCGCTTGTGCTGCCCTTTCACCTAATTCAAGTTCAGATCACATGACCAGTCTGTGTTTATACCGCTCCTCCTGCCCTTCCACTTGCTTCAAGGCATATATTCCGGCCTTGGATCACCAGAACCGCCCTGAATATACTTCTAGAAGGTTCCTGCAATGTGGTAACCGTTTTCCTATCATCTAAAGCATATAAGCGTTGGTATAGCCGAAAACAGCTGTAAACAAAACACTCTCACTCGTACGATAATCTAACGTTGAACTTTTGGCTTATAGGTCCTCCTGAAGAAGCTAGTTGGGGCTGCGACCTTAGGACAAATCTCTTTATTTCTAACATTAATAGGTAAGTGATATCTAAAAAGGTATTTTGGAAAGAATGTTTTTAAATTTTACAAAATGGAATGCATTTATATTTTAAAACAATATTGGCTGAAAACCGTGGGTTCATGGTCCGGATGTAGTTCGTTTGTTCGTCGCTGTTCGTTGAAGCATTTTGCTCTATGGTCCAGTGGGTTCGAATCCTAAAAGCCTTCGAACAAATTTGGATCAGATGCCACTTAGGATCCTACACATTGTTTACTGTGTAGGTACAATATACATTGTGTTTTAGCTGTGCTGTGGTTTTATGGGTAATGCTGTAGATTGATTATTTCGTGACTCATAGGATTATAGGAGTTGTCAGTGTAGTATTAAGTCCCTTCTGACAGCCAATCCGTAGCTGTATGGCGAAATACTGAGATATTCTTGTTAAAACACGCAAATATGAGCATCCAGGGTTTAAAATAATCAGCAACACAACCCATGTATTTAGCACGTATTGTTCTAAAGCCTTGGGTAAACAATCACGAATATAGATTGCCACCCCATGTTGTCATTTCCTGTCTGAGCCACAATGGTGGACTTTTTGCACACAGAGTTGTTGCTATGGTGTGTGCAATAACAAATAGCATGTCACAAAATAATTTTGTTCTTCTGTCTTAAATCCTCTTAAGCTATGATAAACTCCAATTCTGGGATCGGTTGTGTTTGTTCAAAGTAATTGTCTTCGATCCATGGCGGAATACCTCTTGGTGTATTCCAGTTAGCAATTTTAGAATGCAAACATGCATTTTCCTGAATGGAGTTTTTTTAACTTTCAGGTGTTTGTAACTTGCATTTAGATGAATCGTGAAGGAAATATTCTTCTTTCTTATGTTTGTTGACATGCCTTTAGGTTACTAGTAATAACTCGGAATTACGAATTTTCTGCCGTTGTGAATGATCGCTATCTCCCACACACTTGGCTGAGATAATAATATTTTCGAGAAGGTGGTTAGTTATTATGTTAATATTTATTATTGGATCTTCCATCCCGACATAAAACCGCATTGCAATTACGTTGCATCTCATGGCCGTTCACTTTGATAACCAAATCTTATATTTACAAAGGAACCATAAACACTGCTTGTCTGTGGCCTGTGGTCCTCGCTCTGTACTACACTGGTGTCGAGGTCATCGACTGGAATCAGTTGCCATGGCAATTCATCTGTCCAACTGCTGCTTTGACTGTAGGTAAGTACCTGACCGGAAGCAATTGCCATGGCAATTCATCTGACGACAGCTGCTTTGGCTGTAGGTAAGAACTTGACCGGAAGCAGTTGTCATGGCAATTCATGTGACGACTACTGCTTTGACTGTAGGTAAGTACTTGGCCGGAAGCAGTTGCCATGGCAATTCATCTGACGACAGCTGCTTTGGCTGTAGGTAAGAACTTGACCGGAAGCAGTTGTCATGGCAATTCATCTGACGACTACTGCTTTGACTGTAGGTAAGTTCTTGGCCGGAATCAGCTGCCATGGCAAATCATCAGTCCAAATGCTACATTAACTGTAAATAAGTACTTCAGCGGAAGCAGTTACCATGATGGCAATTCATCTATGCTGCTGGTTGGATATGTATACCAATTTTTCAAAAGACATGATATCTAAAGATCGACGACTTACTAGAAAAACTGAATCACTAGAATTACTAGAATCACTGAAACTGTTAGTGGAATGAACCTAATCGACATTGATATGACAATTATTTCACCAATAGTTCTTTACACTGTAACATCGTTGAAAGACATTTTACATTCTTTGAAGTATCTCCCGCAAACATAAACTTGAATATCCTACGTAGCTCTTGGTCGTGAAGTAAGGGATGGTGTAGGTCTCTCAAACCGGTGGTAAACGGTGAATCAATGTTATGAATCTATTTTTCAGTGTACCAAATACTGATCAACTATGTCGCTGTACTGACATATCCACTTTTCACTGGCCTTGGTCTGGCCATGGCTATCCCGATATGTGCAGGTGAGTCATGTAAAAGGTAGTCTGTGTATGAGTGTGATTGAATGAGTGAGTTTAGTTTTATGTCGCTTTTAACAATATTCCATCAATATTTTCGGGTACACCAGAAATCAGTTTCACATATTGTATCCGGATGGTCGAACCTGGGTCTTCGGGGTGACGAACGAATGCTTTAACCGCTAGATTACCGCACCGCCCCAGTATTTGTGTAAGTGCGTGTATGCGTATGTTTGTATGTGTGAGAGTATGTGTATTTGTATTAGTATTTGTGTGAGCGTTTGAGTGTAGGTGCGTGTGTGCGCGTGCGTGCGCCTGCGTACGTACTGGAGTGTATATGTAACAATACTGGAAGGAGTATAAATGATTCACGCATGGTAGACGTGCCATTTTGCATATTCAGCACACAATGTATTAATACGTTGGTAACCGCTTACAGGTTTACTATTCAAGTAAAGATGTACGCACAGCCTGTATTATATTCTGATATGCTTGTCCTGTTCCCAAACAATGCATCCATACTGGTCTCAATCCTGTCAGACAAATAGTGACATGTTGGTGTTGTTTACAGTTGCTGACTCGGTATGGAAGGGTCGGGAGTTCTCGGGAATGAAGATAGCTGCCCTGGTTCTCATCTGCATCGGCCTACTGCTGATCCTGCTGCCGGAGAACTGGCACGTGGTCATCCTGAAACCCTTCCGGGTCAAACAACAGAGGAGGGACACGGAACAGCCAGTCGGGGAAACACTAAGGAGTCGTCTTCATAGGACCACGTATATGTGATCGCAGGGGAGTGACACACAACAGCCGGTTGTGGACGTGGAACAGACAGTCAGTGACGTCATTGCCCACAGTTATTGTTGTCATTGTGACTATTGGACTGGGCTTTACTCAGTTTGGCCATTGGGTAACTTCAATTTCGAAAGCAGTGTCATTTGAGTCTTTACTACAAAACTTAGTCAATCATTCCAGTTGAAGTGAGAGGTTTGCGTGACTACATTGGTGATAAGGTGATGAGGAATCAATTAACCCGGCATCGTGTGCAGAAGTGTCACGAATTCAAGGACTTGGATATCTAGATCACTGATATGCATGTGTTGCCTGGTGGCGCCATCCCGTTTATGTTCATCATTGTTGATACTGACTTGTACGACCATAAGACCATGTGACGCGACCATTTATTGCCAATATTAATACAATCTGACACAAAGATGATCGTGGACTGGTCCTAAAGCTTGAAACAGATCCGCGTGATGTTGGGCTGCTTCAAGGGTGTTCTAAAGCTCTTTAATGAAGCCACTGCACCGATGAAAGGTGTTTGAGCCTGTGAGCTTATACGGGAACTGTCATCCGGCATCAATAACAGTCCTCCACAAAAATCACATTATAACAGCATCTGTTCCCTCGACGTTTAGATAGACAATTCTTGCAGTGGCGTGGACGTTCATTTAGATTATGATCAACCGCCGCCATTCTTCCAGCTTCTTGACAATCAGCGTCGGAGATGGCTCCAGGTCTGGAGTGGTCAGAGATGGCAGATGTGGAGCCAGTTTAAGACAAATGTTGCTGACGGTCAGGCTTTCCGACATGGAACATCACAAAGCCACGACTTAGACTATGGATCTTATTGCATAGTGTTATTGAAGGCTTCGACTGATACCTGTTGTTGACAGTCCAGCAGATCGGGAACAAAGACAGCACAGACTTTGAACAAAAGGTTGTTGGTAGGTCATAATGACCAAGAGGTTTTGACTACCTTGTCAGTCTTTCATTGGAAAAGACCATCAGTGTAACCATAGAAACATTCTCAGGACTCTATATTAGGAGACTGTATTGTGCTAACTGAGTATAGGTTTACAAATGGACTCTAATGCCGTGATTGGTTTTACACATATCTGAACGCTACTGTTTAATTTGCTGGAGACTCGAAATTAAAAACTGGCATTCCGTGGCTGCAAATGGTTCTCGTTGGATTAAATCGATTACGGTCCCAGATGCTTGTCCGTCACTCGGTACATATAGTCTCGGGCCGTGAGCTGTATCTAGGTAATAAGAGCCAGAATCGCCCAGGACCGGACAGGAAAGGTGTTAGAAGGGGATGACTTGCGTGAAACGACAAGCAGCGGCGAGGACAGCTTGCTTCTGTTAGATATATTCAGTGCAAGGGAGGCAATCCAGAAAGCGAATATTGTATTGTCCTTGATTGTACATATTTGTTACATCTTAAAGTATGATGTTTGAACATTTTGAACTGTAAATAAGCATTTCTTGGCAATGTCCAGTTGTCACGAGTGACAGTGGCACATGCTGTCAGCTGAAGCAATAACTTCACAAATGAGAACCTTTTAAACGATTTAACCAATGTTCGTGTCATGTTTTGACACAGTGGAGTAACATGGAACCAAGACATAGATCATGGCAGGTGCTCTGGTCTACCTGTGTTGATGTGTTATTTCGTATGTGTAAACTAACTCGCGTGTCTCATCACAGTACCTAACATAGCAATCTTTGTATATATCAGTGATTTGTGACATTATTCCATGTGCCAAACTTGAACTTGTTATTATGAGTTGGATGCGTGTAAATATTGGAAGTTTTAGATGGTGTATCATATGGATGTGCTTGTGAGTGTTTGTTGATGGATATAAAATCTTTTAAATAAACTGGTTTCGTTTACAAGATTGATTGGGGTTGGGGCAGTGTTTTGGATGTTTCATGTTGGTTTGGTCTTGGCTTTTGGTTTGGCCACTTGTTTATCATTCTTTCACTCTGTGCAATATGTTTCCGAAACGCAGTCCGGAGTAGAGATGACTTAACATCACCGCCACAGGCTCATATGCACTCACGTTATCGAGTGTATAGTCTGGTTCATAATTATTGAGAATTTTTCTTCTTACTTTGAGCTATCCTAACACCTCAACTGATTCACTGATACTTAAAACTAAGTAATGATATAAGGGAGGTAACTCATCTTGGCCTACTGAGTATAGTACAATTAGAGTTACCTCCCCTGAATTTGTAGCAGACGTCATTTTCCTCAGCACTGTCAACAATGTCTGCTGAAGATAAAAGAAGGTTGATTTTTGAGTTCTGTAATCAAGGAATTGATGATGTAAATACATTGGCAGAGAGAACAGGAACTCCTCTTTCTACTGTGTATAGGATTAGGAAGAATTTTAAAGAGGGAAAGGATTTTGGGCACCAGAAAGGAGCAGGGAGACCCAGAAAATTGGACGTCTCAGATCGCGTCCGGCTGGGAATTTTAGCGTCTAAAAAGCAAAGGGCAAGCATCTCAAACATCAGGTATGAAATGATAGAAAGGGGATCAACAGTTGTATCAAAATCTACAGTTAGAAGAAATTTGATTTATCTTGGATGGGAGAAAAAGACTGGAATTCCTTCTCCTCTCATGAAACAAGAACATAAAGACAGGCGTGTTGAGTGGTGTTTGGCACATGAAAACTTTGACTGGGAAAATGTGATTTTTACTGATGAAAGCTCAATATGGGTATATCCCAATAATGTGAAAATATGGACAAAGTCTGCGTCAGCACCGTTGTATCGACGACCTAAATACAGCCCAAAGTTTCATGTATGGGGAGGGATATCCTTATTAGGAACGACCCCGCTGTGTGTGTTTGAGGGAAATCTGACAAGTCAACGCTACACTAACATATTAGATAATTTTCTGCTTCCAAGTGCACATGTGTTTTATGGAAATGACTGGATTTTGCAGCAAGATAATGATCCTAAACACACCGCAAAACATGCCAAGCAGTGGCTTCAGGAGAAAAATGTGACTGCATTACCATTTCCTGCATATAGTCCTGACTTAAATCCCATTGAGAACATTTGGGGGATGATGAAGGAATGTGTGAATCAAAAGGGGTTGACAAAAATTGAAGACATGAAGAGAGAAGTGGTCCGATACTGGGACAGCATAACTCACGAGACACTAACCTCTCTGATAGGAAGTATGCCTACCCGTCTTAGACTGTGCCGTGAAGCTCAAGGAGACTTGATAAAATATTAAATTGTTACGTACACAACATGAAAAGGTCAGTTCACTTTCACAATACATTCAATTTTATCTGATTTGTTCTCGTTTAATAATATGAAATGCTTTAGCTATTCTCAATAATTTTGAACCATACTGTATCTCCATGCAAACAGACAAGCTTATTCTGAAATCAAAAGACTAGCCTAATGTATGCTGTGCGATGAGCACTTGTATTGTTTTGCCAAATTATGTATATTGCAAATATATGTAAACTTATATTTCAAAGTGACTGCGTCGCTAGCTCTCCGAAGGAATTCGATGTTACCGCGTGTAGCCGTAAAACCAATGTAACCAAATACAAGTCCGGATTATGGAGAAAAATGAATTACACAGAGTCCGGATTTGACAGACTCCACTGTAACACAGAGCAAATTGCAATAGAATATGTTCTCGATATTCTGTCACAGATACCTGGGTCGTTGTATCATTCATCGGATTGACGGGTGAATCAGACTCAATCATTAGCTGTCCGTATTCATATGGATGGAATGTGGCTTCAGGCAACAAACGACCCATGAAGGTGCGTGTTAGAATATTGGCCATCACTAATCTGTGTCGTGAGAGGCGACTAACGAGATCGGATCATGCTCGCTAACTTGGTTGACACACGTCATCAGTTCCAAATGGATTGCGCAAATCGATGCTCATGCTGTTGACCACTCCATTATCTTGACTCGATTATTTATATACCGCCGCCACATAACTCGAAAATTCCTGAGGGCGGGGTAGAACTAAACACATTCACTCACTCACAAACATTTGTCTCTATCTTCCGTGTATTGATCAAGATATAATGCAGTTGGACGCAGCCTGAGGCGTGTTGACCCTTCGTGTGGCCAGACATAGCAATGAAGTGAGTGAGTGAGTAAGTTTAGTTTTGCGCCGCACTCAGCAATATTCCAGCTATATGGCGGTGACCTATAACAAATCGAGTAACCAGTGATCAACTGCATGAACATCGATTTGCGCAATCCCGTTTTTCGTCTCTTACGATAAGCATGGGTTTCTGAAGATCAGTTCTAACCCGGATCTTCACGGGTCCATAGCAGCTGAATACTGTACGTATTCAAAACGGATCAGCGTCCAAAGCTTCTTTGTCCCAAGTTCAGAGGCAGAAATATCGGCCGTCATTATGTTTGACTTAATGATGATGGAAACTGACAGAAATTCAACCAGTTACCGCCAATGTTATTTGTTCACCTAACTGGGTCAGAGAAAGGAGAAAGCTTTGAGAAAGATCCTACGCAATAATATCACCACGGATATCACCATATGTTATCTGCTACTGTGTTAACGAGACAGACGCATGTCATCCACCCTCGTATGTATTCGCCGTGGCTGTTTTTTGTCTGTTGTCCCTGAGATAACAACAGTGAGTCTGTCAGGTGACCGCGATGTCTCCACATACTTCCTTTGCTCCTGACGTCAGCACTACCAAAGGTGATACCTAGAACTCACACAGGGTCAGATGTAGGTAAGTAAACACGCTCCAATTTTGCAGTACCCGGATCACCTGGAATGTGTGTTAAAGTCTGCAGCTGACGGGGTTCATCAGAATTTCGATGGGAACCAGAAATGGGTTTAACGTATTGTACCCATGTGTAGAATCGAACCCGGGTCTTCCATGTGACACGCGAAGGCTTTAACCACAAGGTTACCCCACCACCACTCTCCAGGAAACAGCATCACACAGACACAACACAAGCAATTATGGTTTCAAATGAAATATATATGGACAAGAGATTTGTGCACAGTTATGACGTCAAACCATGGACATATCATACTGCTATATAACGTCAACAAAAACAGTGCCTGTCTCACACAAATTACAAATTAGGTAGAATTAAATTTAATAGATTTGCGTTACGTTTACTGACGACACTAATCACTAAGATGGCTGGCTGTGCTTTACCTTAAATTACCCATAGAGCCTCTGTACATGAAGGTCAAGGTCCGTACATGAAGGTCAAGGTCATGTACGATAATTATTTTAATATGGATACGGTCGAAAGGTTTACATCTAATGTTAATAGTACGATTGTTATATAAACGGACGTGACTTCCTGATAATTATGTCAGACCTTGATATGTCACTGTCCCTTTAATCAATGTTGTGTGGTGTTGTGTTGTGATAACATCACACTCACAGTTCCAGTATGGAGGACAGTGGTGACGCCGTGACCGACAAGGGTGGTAGAACAGGGCCAAGAATTCAGAGAGACGATGTCGGTGCTAACAGTCTGCCGTGGAAACGTTTGGTTGCTGCAGTGCTCATTCTCACCGTTGAGATGTGTGAGCGGTTGACATACTACAGCGTGACGGCCAATCAGATGCTCTTCTCCACCAGCGTCCTGCAACTCCCGGCTCCACTTTCTGTCAAAATACACCAGGTGTTCACTGGTAGGTGTCTGTTCTCACAACACAACACACGTCGACTGCAAACCCCATTAGTGCATGACAAGTTGTCTTTATCAATAACAGTTTCTTTCTATTCTTTATACGATTAGAAGCTGTAATCCTTGGTCCTTCATCGGACAATTCTTGGCCCTTCATGAGGTGAATGCTAAAGGAGTGACTGAGTTTAGTTTTACGCCGCACCCAGCAATATTCCAGCTATATGGCGGCGGTCTGTAAATAATCGAGTCTGGAACAGGCAATCCAGTGACAGCACGAGCATCGATCTGTGCAAATGGGAACCGATGACATGTGTCAGCGAACCTAACCACCCGATCCCGTTAGTTGCGTCTTACGACAGAGGCAAGTATGGGTTGCTGAAGATCAATTCTACATCAGATCTTCACGGGTCTGAAATGATGACTTAGCTCTGAAAAGTTTTGTAAAGAACACAAAATAAGGTGTTATCCACAAAAACGTGTCATGTACTCATGTTCCTCCAAACTCTAAATGCCTTTCAAGAACTTCATGCAAATGGTGTTGAAACGCCATAGTTCATGACAATGCGACATTTCAACTATAATACACCTGGTAGTGAAACAACATATCGACACCAAACTCCTTAGAAACCAAACAATACGCTGAATGCATTACCGTTGTTAACGACAACACAAGAGGTGAACTCCCGCTGTTGTCATTCTATCTCCTCGACCGCGACACCCTTAATTTATGGTTGGGGTGGGGGTGATAATGGTTTTCCTGTAGTTGCATGTATAATGTGAATGACCCCAGCAAAGTAAGTGACCCCCTCCCTGATTGTCATGAACAAAATCAATGGCCATGAACAAAATCAATGACCCCTCGCTCCCCCCCTCCCCCACCCACCACCACCACACACACACTACTGCGTTTTGCACGTGCATGTCATGGGGTGGTAATAGAGGGAATGGTGGTGCGTTCACAAGATGTCTGTCCTTGAATCGTTTGTTGACGTTTACACTTCCTATCCAAATTGAAAGTTCAATATCCCCTACTATTTTTTGAAGAGTATATATACCTTCCCCCCAAACCTTCAACATCATGAAAACTGTTTACCACGTGTCAGTAGTTTCAGTGGTTTGGCTTAACACGTCATCCACACAGCAAAGATACATTTTCTCGATAATGACAATGTTTTCTGCGCAGGAACCGCCTTAATTTTGCCCTTATTCGGTGGCTACGTCTCTGATTGTATGTCAGGTCGGTTCAACGCAATTCTTGGCGCGGGATTAATCTATATTGTGGGTAAGTCTTCTCTGACGTCGCTTCATGTATATTATGACCTTCCACAGACGTCACTTACGTGTATTCCGTGGGTGAGTTTTTACTTACGTCACTTCATACGTAGTGTAGGAGTGACGTCACTTCGTGCACTCAAAACAACTCATGTCCAATCGTGTATACTGTACGTATTATTGGTACATATACAATGCTTTTCAAATTTACGTTTAGATGTATGATTTACATAGTACACTTTCTTGGTAACTTAAGACATTACTTTACATGCTTCAAATAAGACCTCACACGCATTATGATGAATGAAAGAAAGCAATACTTGCCCATGTCTTCGTACAGAAGACTAGGGGACAGAGTGCTTTTACAGATAAAAGGGACACTTTGGTGCTGATGGTCACTGAAACTACACTGTGATTGTGGGTCCAGGGTATATAATATACCAACATGCTGCTTCCTGTTTTCCTGTATAGGTCTCGTGCTAATTCCCGCCTCCGCGATGGATTATCGCTCTTGGTTTGGTACAGATGAAGATGGATCTCATTTTGACCTTGATCTGGTAAGGCGTGATCTCTTCCGTGATTACCTGATCCTACTGATCGGTGGAAAACGTTCAGCAGTCGCGCGTGCTACACTGTTAATCGATGAAATGACAGATCAGTAATGTGAGCACAACTCTTGAGGACACTTTGTACGGAAGATGCAAATCGCAAATCATTAATGACATACACATTACATATTTCTTTCAAGACAGTCAGTAGTGACATCCTTGCTATCATCCGGCGAATTCATTCACAAAGGCAAGATGGTACTAAAGCCCGCCTTACCTTGGAAATAACACTTCACATGTCACCCTGTCATTCATAACATATTCACGGAAACATTTACATCTCAGACGAATATCGAGATACCGTCGTTACTCCCAACTAGGTAAATATGGACTGATGGTGTAATTGTTGCACGGTTTGTATGCTGTAATTTTTCTTGAAAACAAATGCCAATAATGTCAATGGGTACAATTGGGGAAAAGGGTGATACAAAATGATGTTACTTGGTTAAAATGAGAGCTGATATTTTGCCGAATCATGAATACCCTGTGGGTTGGTGTGAATCTATCATTGTCTGTTTGCTGATTAACACCACAAGACGTTTCAGCTATATAACCGGTTTCTGTAAGTATTCGAGTTTTGACCAGATAATCCAATGATCGCCACCATGTGTATCGAGTAAAGCAATGACTGTAGTCAGCGAGCTTCTTCATCCGAGCTTGTTAGTCGCCCCTCTCAAGGGTTCCTCAAGACCAACTCTAGCCCGACTGTTCACGTGTAAAAAGACAAGGACATAAAGAAAATGATGAGGTATATGACTTTGTAGACAACAACTTCATTACTGTACAGAAACCGAAAGCACGACACGTCGCTGTAAAGTCGTATGTTCGCCATAAAGACGTATGTTATTCACATCATAGAGCCGATTAAACAACTGGATGAATATGACTGATTCCTTCCACTCACTATATATCTTCACCTATCAGAAAGTATACTCTGTTTCAAGACGACACGCCGTGTGTACTACTACATCGCCCTGGTATGTATTGCTGTGGGGACAGGGGGCATCAAGGCTACCGTAGGGCCTTTCGGGGCGCAGCAGGTGGAGGAGTACGGCAAGGATGCGGTACGCTCGTTCTTTAACTGGTGAGAATCTGAGCATGTGTGTGTGTGTGTGTGTGCGCGCGCACGTGTGCGTGTGTGTGTCTGTGTGTGCGCGCATGTGTGCATGCATGCACACAAGTTTTGAAAATCAGCTGGCAGTTTTTTGTTCCGCACACATTAATTTTAGTGCTTACACTCTCACAAGTCAGCGTGTAGTGGTGGAATGTACGGGAGAACAGTTTATAATTCTATTTACTCAGTTTCTGTGTTGTATCATGTGTTTCAGCCTAATGTTGTAGTGAGCCGTGGCGTAGTGCAGGCTGTAGACCTTATCCCGTTTGTGAAAGCATCACTTGATTCCCCTCTCAAGATGGTTTCAGCAGGCACTTACACTAATGCTTGGTCTCTGAATATATATAATTTTGATAGTAACAAACTAACCCATATAAACTAAAAAGGAGACCAAGGGAGACCAGAGATTCAGATCCTGAACCTGAGGAAATCCAGACTTGCTTCTTTTAAGGCAGTAGAGGAAGTAACGTGGTTCAAGGACAGTGAGACAGACTAGGGGACACAGTGCTTTTGCAGATAAAAGGGACACTATGGTGCTGATGGTCACTGAAACTACACTGTGATTGTGGGTCCAGGGTATATAATATACCTAGCACCTACGTATGTATATAACACATACCCTGAATCATACAGAGGACTGTCATTAGTTATGGTTTTAGTAAGAACGCAACTTGGAATCCAAGGCATGATCGTTTCTCAGGTTCAGCTCTGTACTGATAAGAAGGACTTAGGTGGTGAAAGGGATTATGGAGGAACTTGGGGGACCGACCTTGATAAGCGTGTCCAGAATCTGTCACATCATTTACACTTCAGGTTTTATTGGTTCATCAACGTGGGCAGCACTGTCGCTTACACAGCCGTCGCCTACGTCCAACAGAACATCAGCTTCACATGGGGCTATGTCATACCTCTCGTTTCTATGATGACAAGCCTATTGCTGTTTGTGGTGACACGTGGTCTCTACAGACACATTTCACCTGGAGGTGAGAACATCGGGGGCACTATTGTGGAATCCTTGGCCTAGATTTTCAAACGTCTCTTAGCGCTAAGACATTAAGTCATTAAGTCTGGCGCTAAGCCAACATTAACTTACGACTATCTTAGCTCTAAGAGAGCTTCGAAAATGGTTGTCCGAGGGAGTGTTTGGATTAATGTCACAATCTATGTAATCACACCACCGTGGTATTTATGAATATAGCCGTTATGGGACCTCTCATGTTCGGGTGACTTGCAGGATTCACCGGGTCAGATCTTACAGTGTGTTGCAATAACTGTTATCTGAATACCTGGGTATCAATCGTGATGGCATGAATACCTGGGTATCGACATGTCTGCCTGAAATAGGTAGATGACACTGTGGTTTGAATTACCAAGGTCCCGAAAGTGTCTTTTAAAATATTGGTATTGACACTTCTGACTGAGCCACCTGAACATCAATACCGCTGATTTAAATACATGGATGAATGTTTTGACCTTAACAAAATGTTTCTCTTAACTTTGCTTCTTGAAATGCGTTGTCAAGTCGTACGGAGAGCAAAAACTTAATCAGCAATGATGTGTATGATACAATACAAATACAGGCAACAATAGTAATGTAAAGGAAAAGAGGCCGAGAATAAGTGAGAGGGGGCTATGTGAGGTATAAACTGTAATTAAATTGGACTGAATTTCAAGAATGTTCTGGCTCCATACCCACTTGACTGTATAATTTGTGGTTATCATTTTTGCACAATGATTCCAGGGATTAAATATTTCTGTAGTGTGATGGCAGCGGTTCTATGTGTTTCAGAGAGCTCCGTGAAACTTGCGGTAGGTGTTGTTGTCGAAGCTGTCAAAAGAAGAGGCAATGGGCAGTCTTTCTTTCAGTCTGCAAGGAAACGTTTCGGTGGTAGCTATGATGACGATACTGTATCAGGGGTCATTAGCTTTGGGAAACTCATCCTCCTTCTCATGCCAATCTCAGGATTTGCCGCCTGCTACTTTCAGGTATTCTCAGAACCATAGTATTGGAATTACTTACTATGGTCAGCAGCTGAACGATTTCCATTTAGCGCTACTCAATCGTTTCATAGAACAAGACTTTACATCAATGTATTCTACTCATATTATGATGCGTATTATGTTATCACAAGACAGCACCCCTGCTTCATTCTAGATGATCTCAGATGCTTACCGCAATATTTTAACTTGATTTTTGATTGAATAGAGAATGTATCTTATTGATACCTAGTGCTGCATTCTCGCATCGAACTACTAATATACTGGACAGATGTATGAACATTTAACGGGTTCCTACAGTGGCAAAGGGATTATTCATCAGTAAGAGGTCTTGATCAACAGGCCCAGTCCATTACGTACCTCCAGTCACTGAGGATGGACGTCAAAGTCGGCAATTTCGTCATCCCCGTGGCAGCTATTGGGATACTCAACACCATCGCCATCCTTATCCTCATCCCCTTCGTGGACAGGGTCCTCTACCCCTGTATGGAGCGGACTGGTCGGCCATTCACGCTTCTCAAGAGGCTTGGTAGGACATCCACTTTCAGGATTTTGGCGCTCTAGGCAAGATCATTTATCTGGAATGGAAAATTTTGTGTCCGTTGTTGTTCGCTCATTATGTGCCAAACTTCGCTGTGCAGAGACGCGCCTGAAAGATATGCCCGAAATTCTTTGATCCCAAATGCGTATTCGTAATAATTCTTTCTTTGTGACCGCCATGCAAGTGTTGATACTGAACGTCCTTAAAACTGCTATATCTCGGGCGTTACCTTTTTCATCATGCTGCCACCACTGTTGAAACCGCTTTAAAACAAACTGCTATTGCAGGTACGGGGATGACCATTGCGACGGTCGGTATTATAGTCAGTGGGGTGGTTGAAATCTACCGGAAGCGAGAGATCGCGACCTCTGGTGGCATGGTTCAGACACTAGGGGGAAAGAGCTTCAATTCGTCCCACTATACAATGTTTCTGCAAGCTCCTCAGATCGTCATCGGTGGAGTGAGTGAGGTCTTCACCTTCATACCAGGTATAACGAAACTATTAATAATAAACGTAATATGTGTTCGCTGGCATATAAACGTCAACGTTATAAATGTATGAACTGATAAATGAAACTTACTGATGACATCAGGAGTTCGTGAAAAACGTAACTGATACATTAGCTGCAGACAAAGAACAAAACATGACGAATATCTTTTGAAGAATTGTTTCTAACTGAACAAAAAAAATCCATACGAAAGATTAGCTGAAATTATGTTTGTTTTAGGCGTTTAATTGTTCCTTCACTGTGAATAGACTCAACATGTTCATGCAGTATGACATCATTACATTGCAGCGTTTGAGTTGGGATTCACCCAGTTGCCTCCGTCAATGCAGGGTATGATGCAGGGTGCTGTCCTGGCTCTGTTTGGAGTGGGAAATTACATCGGCACAGGAGTACTCGCTGCTGTAAACGCTGCTACACAAAATGGTAATAGCAGAATATACGATTATCTTAGCGTTATCTGCTGAACTGGGCACTGTCAATGTTTGACATGTCTGTTTACCTGATCAACGACTTAACAGAAACACCGTTTCAGACCCTGCTTACCTGATGAACCAAACAATGTCACAGTTTTATGCCACGGGATATCTGAACCAACTTGACACACCTACTCTTTCAGGGCCTGCTTACCTGATGAACCAAACAATGTCACAGTTTTATGCCACGGGATATCTGAACCAACTTGACACACCTACTCTTTCAGGGCCTGCTTACCTGATGAACCAAACAATGTCACAGTTTTATGCCACGGGATATCTGAACCAACTTGACACACCTACTCTTTCAGGGCCTGCTTACCTGATGAACCAAACAATGTCACAGTTTTATGCCACGGGATATCTGAACCAACTTGACACACCTACTCTTTCAGGGCCTGCTTACCTGATGAACCAAACAATGTCACAGTTTTATGCCACGGGATATCTGAACCAACTTGACACACCTACTCTTTCAGGCCCTGCTTACCTGATGAACCAAACAATGTCACAGTTTTATGCCACGGGATATCTGAACCAACTTGACACACCTACTCTTTCAGGGCCTGCTTACCTGATGAACCAAACAATGTCACAGTTTTATGCCACGGGATATCTGAACCAACTTGACACACCTACTCTTTAAGGCCCTGCTTACCTGATGAACCAAACAATGTCACAGTTTTATGCCACGGGATATCTGAACCAACTTGACACACCTACTCTTTCAGGGCCTGCTTACCTGATGAACCAAACAATGTCACAGTTTTATGCCACGGGATATCTGAACCAACTTGACACACCTACTCTTTCAGGCCCTGCTTACCTGATGAACCAAACAATGTCACAGTTTTATGCCACGGGATATCTGAACCAACTTGACACACCTACTCTTTCAGGGCCTGCTTACCTGATGAACCAAACAATGTCACAGTTTTATGCCACGGGATATCTGAACCAACTTGACACACCTACTCTTTCAGGGCCTGCTTACCTGATGAACCAAACAATGTCACAGTTTTATGCCACGGGATATCTGAACCAACTTGACACACCTACTCTTTCAGGGCCTGCTTACCTGATGAACCAAACAATGTCACAGTTTTATGCCACGGGATATCTGAACCAACTTGACACACCTACTCTTTCAGACCCTGCTTACCTGATGAACCAAACAATGTCACAGTTTTATGCCACGGGATATCTGAACCAACTTGACACACCTACTCTTTCAGGGCCTGCTTACCTGATGAACCAAACAATGTTACAGTTTTATGCCACGGGATATCTGAACCAACTTGACACACCTACTCTTTCAGGGCCTGGTTATCTGATGAATTTAACACAATCATTACTTCAGGTCCATGGCCTTCTGATGAAATGCTCAGTCTAGTAATGCAGTGTATTTGTAGAGCGCAAGACTCCATGCCTGATTATCATTATCCAAAGTAACCCACGCTGCCCAAGTGGGGCGCTGGAAGGTTATAGTCACACGACTTATCCCACCGGGTACCCATTCACCTGCTGGGTGAACAGATGCAATTTTAATCAAACTCATCTGAGGTGAGACCACATGTACCACATCAAATTCCTTGTATGGTGGGACTGGTGCCTTAGAAACTCGCGGAGTCAAACTGCCAAACACGGTCACCCATGCCTGATCTCTCTCCGGGCTCAACATTGCTTATTCAACTGATTTGTGACCTGAGCTCTATTTATAGAACCACACACCAACACGTGCTGCCACTAAGTACTGTCATTTCAGGCCCAATATTTGAGGCAACTGTTATTTGATGAAAGAAACAATGTCGCTATCTCAAGTCATTCTTATCTGACGAGCTCGATTAATGAACTAACCACTATTTCAGATCCCTGGCTATCTGATGATCTGAACACGTGTCACGCAGAGTACCTGTATTTCCTCATGGGTGGGATGCTGGTGGTGGTCACTGTCATCTTCGGTGCTGTATCGTTGTTCTACAGATACACACCAACACGTGACGATAAAGAAGAGACAACTAACTAGCGGAAGGCGTAGTGCTTAGGAGCACACACCCATATGATCCATATGATCCATGACCTGTTGCGTCCAACGACCCCTGGGACGGGACGGGACGGGACCTGGTAAAGGGTTTTGGCTATAGCATTATTACCTAGCGTTACCCAGAGAATTGCTGTTTACGACGGAAGTAAATTCTGGCCGATTTACGAACAGTGTCCTGAAGCCTTTGAAAAATGTTGCACCATAACCGATCCATGTGTAATGTCGACAGAGACATATTCCTAAGGTTTGCACAATTTATGAACATAAAAATAACTGAAACTAATAAAATATGAGATACTTCACCTTGATTTACATCGCAAGGATGTTTTACTGGTTTTTACTGGTTTTACTGGTTTCGCAACAGACAAATAAATGCGTCACATTAAACCAAATTCTGTACTAGTGTGCCTTTTTTCTGTATATACTACCCATCAAACGTTTAGACTCACTATTTAAGCATTCTTTACATGTTATGTATAAAGATGAAGTGACATGGAAGATGAATTACTCCACTAACTTGGGGGAACCAACTACAAACCTTATGCAGATGAAATGCAAGAGGATCATGTATCAAATTGCTGAAAAGCATGTGCAAATCGTGCATGTGAACAGCTGCTTTTGATGTAAAGTTTTGTTGGGAATTTGCCAGTTTTCACTGAGTTTCATCATTCAATGAGCTCATGACAATAATCTTTTCAATGGTGCGAATCCGTTTTATAATAATCTGTTCATTTACTTTAAAACAGTATTGAATATTTTTGAAATCTAGTTTAGATTATTGGACTGAAGAAAGTGGCTATATTTCACTACTGTGAGTCTAAAGTTTTAATGGGTAGTGTATTTTGTGATAGCCAAGGGAGATATTCGTTGTACATTTCTAGTGTTCAGTAACAGAGTAAGCTGTCTCATACACAGCATGACATATTTGAAATCGTCACGTCCTTTTCTGCTGTGGAAGACACCACCACCTTGGATATCTGTGGAATCAAGAGGATACACAGATCTAAAATTCACGGAGTACTGAATGCTCTTCTTTATGGTATGTTGGGGAAGACCATTTCACATCCGGTTCTGTGCGTCATGTTGTGAAAATGCAAGTATTCTCTCGTAGGTGTCTCAGCAGATTACTCATATGAAAATAATACCTATCGTGACACAAGGGGCTAGGCATGACACTAGAAGCCATAATAGGTTAATCTTTCTTGCTACACGGAACTACGCAGTGGTCTGCCCTGATATATGAAACTAGGTAATGGTCTGCTCTGATATATGAAACTAGGTAATGGTCTGCTCTGATATATTGAACTAGGTAATGGTCTGTTCTGATATAGGAAACTAGGTTATGGTCTGTTCTGATATATGGAACTAGGTAATGATGTGTTCTGATATATGAAACTACGAGGGTTGGCTGAAAAGTTCTAAGCCTCACTGTGAAAAAAAGTTACAAAGTCCACGTTTGTAATTTATTTTTCTACATAGTCCCCTTTCAAGTTCACACACTTTTACCAGCGATGCTGCAAGGCCCGAATCCCGGTCAGGAAGAAATCTTCTTCAGCTACCCTAAAAAAATCAGTCACAGCGGAAATGACGTCATCATTACTTGCAAAATGGCGACCAGCGAGTTGCTTTTTCATTTTGGGGAACAGGTAGAAGTCAGAAGGAGCCAAATCAGGTGAATAAGGAGGATGGTCAATGAGTTCAAAGCCACAATCGCGGATTGTTGACATGGCCACCACCGATTTGTGAACAGGCGCATTGTCTTGGTGGAAGAGGACACCTTTAGCGATCATCCCTCGTCGTTTGGCTTTGATTGCTTCTCGCAACCGGTGCAGTAGATCAGCATAGTATCTGCCGTTGATAGTTTGACCTTTTTCAAGATAATCAATGAGCAGAATACCCCTGGAATCCCAAAAGACTGATGCCATCACCTTTCCAGAAGAAGGAACAGACTTGGCTTTCTTCGGAGCTGGTGAATCAAGATGCTTCCACTGTTTTGACTGTAGTTTTGTTTCTGGTTGAAAGTGATGTATCCAGGTCTCATCCATGGTTACAAATCGTGCCACAAAATCATCGGGATCTGCTTCAAAACGACGCAAATTGTCAAGGGACGTCTGGAACCTGACACGTTTCTGTTCTGCTGTCAAGAGCTTTGGCACCCATCTTGCAGAAACTTTAGTCATTCCTAATTCGTTGGTGATAATATGCTCAACCCTCTCATGAGAGATGCCCACTACTCTAGCAATATGTCGAGTAGTCAATCGTCGATCATCCATCAACATATCGAGCACTCTCGTGATGTTTTCTGGAGTGGTTGCTGTTGAAGGCCTTCCTGAGCGTGGGTCATCATCAAGGCTTTGTCTGCAGCCCACTTCTTTACTATGGAAAATGAAGGAGCATCATCCCCTAGAGTGGAGACCATGTCAGCATGTATCTGTGTTGGGGGACATCCCTTTCTTTTGCAAGTACTTGATGACTGCCCTGTATTCAGTTTTGTCCATTTCTGATGATTTCAGAGGGTAGGTTTACCAAAAGAGCTGTAGTTGAGATAAAACTATTAGTACGTTTGTAGTTCTTGTGTCTATGATTCACTAAATGATTGTCCTCATTGGTGGCAAACACCTGTCTCTACCTGGTGGGGAAAAACCACTCAGGCTGAGAACTTTTCAGCCAACCCTCGTAGGTAATGGTCTGCTCTGATATATGGAACTAGGTAATGGTCTGTTCTGATATATGGAACTACGTAATGGTCTGTTCTGATATATGGAACTACGTAATGGTCTGTCCTGATATGTGTAAATTTCGAATATATTTTTGAAAAATTTGAGTAAGCTATGATTTATGTAATGTATCTATTTACCATGTGCTATAGTCTTGTTCAAAACCTTTCCTTACAAACACTTAACCAGGTGTGTCCTCACAGCCCTTCTCTAAGGCTGAATCCTTCCTGTCTTGACCTCTATACACTGGCCTCCTGATAGGAATAAAGAGTCTTACTAAAAATCCGCAAAACTAAGCTTTCATCTTTCATTTGTTTTATTCATAAATAATATTTGAGCATCATGTAGTATTTACAGTTAAAACGTGGCAATGTACAGTAAAATGAGATGGCGGAAATGACAACACAACAAACAGCTACCTCTTTGACAAAATGGCTACTAGATCAGTATATGCATTTGGTGAATTTTCTTTTATCAGGTCAATATGACTACTGTTTAACAGGAAATTCTTGTCTCTTGACATTGATTAATATTAGAGTTTCAATGGTAGAGAAAGATTATGTGTGGATGTCTAATGACATGCTGGAATAAAATACAAATGGGATGATACAGAAATATTCTGTTCATATGCTGTTTTCAAACTATCTTGATGGAATAGGTACTCTTCTTTGATGTTTAACTATCACCATAGTCACTTGCAGACAAATTTTGAAGAAAAGCCCCCAAAATATTTTGTCAGAACCTTTCCCTAAAATCCATATCATCTAAATTCATAAGCATATCACCATCAAATTTAGTACAAAACATAGTTATCAAGTATTTCTTTATCTTTTCTTTAGCAAACTTTAACTTACAGTTATAGAAAGCTCACTCTGAAAGTTCCTATCTGACTTAGAGAACTCTTATGACATCTGCTGTAGACTGAAAGCCATGTTTTTGGCTTTCAACATCCTAAGAAAGAGTGTAGTACACATATTAAACTGACATTCAAAAGGAACTAATTAAAAACAACAGTGATATTTCAATGTTACGCCAATCACGCATCAAATCAAAATTATTAAGACTGAATAAGAAACTCTGGGACATATTATGTTATGGTCTGCTTTTCAACTCTGTCTATTTGCAGGGGTCTGTTGACGACTCTCTTGAGACTGCTTACTGTTAAAACAGACACTACACCAGAAATGAAAGCAATAAATTATTGACAATGACTGGACGACTCCCCATGTTTACTGGTAGGTGTCAACATGATAAAAACAAATAAAAAGAAAGATGATCATGACAATGACTTGGAAACATAACAAGTTTAAAATCCATGAGAATGTCCCTCAAGCTGTGCATGACGCCACCTCCCCTATACATTACAATACTTGGACACGCCTCTTTGTGCTGCAGTCTGATAATTTCATTAATGCCACATCCTTATTGCACTGACTCACATCAAAGAGCATGAGTGTTTAGATACTCATATCATACTCAGATATATCATTATCTCATCCTTCATGACACTATAACCAGTTCATTCCAGTGGATTACTCTACAAACACGACATAAATTGCTGTACATGTAAAAGGGACCATCTCAAAACCTTTTTGTACTGTTTCTCCAAAAGACATTTAATTACTGACACATACTGCAGTTAGACTAAACCTAACAACTAAGATTCCAACCATTTCACACCAAACCAGCAGTCCAAAGTTGGAAAGTTGTACCAAAATGTTTTGAGATTTCCCCTAATGTATCCATTAATGTATTACTTATAAGAATGTTAAGTAAGATGCTCATATTTACATGTGACCTTTGGCGATAATGCATATTTGTCAGAAGCTACAAAGCATCTGATTCGTTGACACACATTCATTCTCTCCCACTTTCTCTCTATTCTCAATGTCTCTCAATGTATTGCATTGGCTGGGGCATGACTAGCACAATGTGACGAAAACACTGTAAAGCTTCAACAGAAATCCTGCAATTTGGCAATCCTGCAATATTACTATATTATTAGACATGTTGAAAGTTTCTTACCCTTTCAATGAATATATTCATTCATCCAGATCACTCTTTCGAAGTGACATATTGTCTACATTACATTACTAGCCACTGAGACAATAAAAATGACTGGATGAATGTTTGGTGCATAAATAACTTCAGAAGAGAGTAAAAGCAATAAATCTTTTAAAGTGAATGTAGACTTGAAGCATATTAGACTGAATGTGAACAAGGTAAGGTCACTCGATTCCATATAGAACTTAAGCTCATTTTACAGAAAGTTTAACATTTATAGTTTAAAGCCTAACAGTGTGCAGGCTAAATATGATAAAATATAACTGAATTTGTAAAAATCTTAATAATAATTCAACATTTACACTAGACAACTGACTTTGCTGTTGCTCCTTACCCAGGATCCAAAATATGCAAACGTTGCTTCAGAAAATACTGATTCTGTTCTGAAAGATGACAGAGTGTTGATTAATTACCACACAGAAAACACAGTCTAATATCACTGACAACCACTGACATAAGGACAATCACTGTGATCAGAAACATGGAGGTAAAAAATAGCTCTAATGAAGATGGAAGATAATAGAAAAAATATATGCCATTTAATCCTACTGAGCGTAAGAGAGAGACAAGATCAGAAAGTGGGCCTCATATTTCTAAGACTGTCGTAACACCTTACAGGCAAAGCAAAAGCCAGAATATTTTCAGTTTGAAGGCCATCAATCAGTTTGTCAAGATTGTGAAATGTGCCCCAAAACATTGTATAAACAATATCCAACAAGGATTACCCATGCCTGTCTTGCTCAGAGCTAAGACCATGACTATAGTGTTGGGATCACCAAAGTTATCACCAACATGGTTAAACATGTATGAGTGAGTAGTACAACTGACAAGAGAGCCATTTTGAAACTGAACAATGTGACGTAGTGCACGTGGTACATTTATATAGGGTAGTACACAACAGCCGCTGTACCACATATCATGCTTGTACAGTCAGACATATATACACAGCAAATGAAAACCCTGAAAGGCCTGTGGTTCAAAAGTGGAATCATACGATGAACGAGGATGAACACATCCATAGTTCTTCTATCTTCTTTAGTACCTGTAGCACATACTCAATATCAACATCGTTGTGGAGGCCTAAAATGTGGTCAGTCCTGATCGGCCATGTTATCACTATGGTAATCTGTGAATCTTTGTTGAAGACTGTTCATTCTTATACTACCCTTCTCATCATCACAAAAGCATTTTCTAACACATGAGAGTTGTCATCGCTCAAACACCAGTTGCCAGTTGGGGTTTACAGCATTAATAGAAAGGAATCTTATTATGGTGAATCCTTCCCGTGCAATGTCTGAATCAAAGATACAAAGACTGGTGCTATCATTGTTCACAGTACACAAACATCCTTCCTGGGAATATGCATCATTTGTCCATCATGCTCATTAGACAGCCACAACATGCTTCAAACTGTGAGACACTACAGAATTATTTGGTACAGTGATGCCAAATTTGATGATGTTATGATATCTACAGATGAGAATCTGAAGGCATTTTATTCTACATCCACAACAGATGAGA
This sequence comes from Haliotis asinina, assembly GCF_037392515.1. Taxonomy (NCBI): domain Eukaryota; kingdom Metazoa; phylum Mollusca; class Gastropoda; order Lepetellida; family Haliotidae; genus Haliotis; species Haliotis asinina. The sequence goes on from NC_090282.1 coordinate 78,072,356, forward strand.
TGAAACAGCTCTTGCCACAGAAGTTGACAAAGTTGAAACAGTTGAAAATGTCACCAAATTCCCTATACAACCACACTTTCCTGGAAGAAATCACAGTGTCTGTCATCATATATTTATAATCATACATTCAGTATGATTCTTTTTCGAGGGAACATCCAAATGCCATGCTACAAAACCTCTCTGCAGGATCCCTTAATTTTCCTTTGCTGAACACTGTCTGTTCCTCTGCTGAACATTCATATTCGCCTGCTGAACACGGAGTGTTCCTCTAACAGCTCCATGTTTGAACACCAGCCCTTCTACTGCAGAACACCCATCTTTGATGTTGATTTGAGAGTCCCTTCTCTACCGAACACCAGTATGAGAACCTGGGTGTAATGAACCAGTTCTCTGGTGTAAATTCTGATTCACTGAAGGCTAGTACTGCTTGTTAACATGGAGTCTGCATCTTCTGGTGTTTGTAAGATTCACTGTCATTGGTTGTTGCTTCAGAGAATTCCATTGGTGAAGTATTGGAAGCCGTCATACAGTTTGGTTGTGAGTGAGTGGAGACTGGACTCCACCAGGTTGTCCACAAGGAGCTGCAGCTGTTCCTCGGTCAGGTTCAGGTGGAAGCGGTCCTTCAGCGCCCGCACTGTGCTGACTCCCTTGCTGAAACATGGCAGCTGGGACCCTGCAGCAGACAGAGGAGTTCTCATAGAATGCTGGCCGGTATAACAATAACATCAATAACAGAATCCACCACCAACATCAACAATAATCAACACCACCATCAACAACAACACCCACCACCCCCACCAACATCAACAAGAAGAAACCATTTACAACCTGATTCCCCTCAGGCGGCTTATACAATCAATAGTTTGTATAGGGAAAGATGGAAAATCTTGCTGGTTTTTAATAAGTAACAGCTTGTTCCAGCAATGAATATCCTCATGTTTTACAAAGTCAACAGTTATTATCTTAATCAGGATCAGACGACTATATTCTAACATGTCTTGTACTGTTTCCCATGTTCTTCCCTACCTGTCTGCATGATCTCCACGATGGGCAGGATCTTGTCCATGTGTTTCCGGGACACACAGAAGCCTTGCAGCAAGAGGATCTTGAAATACTCGAACATGTCACTCCCCAGGCCGCCCATCACCTGTACACATTAACACATACACTTTAGATGTTGTCCAGGAGGAGGTCCACAAGTAACAGCTTGTTGACAGTCTTGTCAAAAATGGATAATCTGATATGTGGAAAATGTCCAAACAACACAATTTTCATGTAAATGGTGATAATGAATAGAAAAACAAAAACAATTTCCTACCCACACTTTACCCGACCCCCATCCCCATGAATCCCAAACAAGTACTTCCCTAGTTCATTCCCCAGTACACTAAATACTTTTCAGCCAAAAATATATCTGATCTAAAAGCAGGACTTGTAAGGACAAGGACGGATAAAGGAGACTTTGTGTTACCTCAACAAACTCATGGGTGAGTTTAAATGGTGAGTTCTCAAAGCCCAGATTCTTCCCTGGAGAGCTGGACAGGATGAATCCAAAGTCGATGTGGACAATGTGACCCTCTGAATCCAACAGGATATTCCCATTGTGTCTGCAAAAACAAGTGGTCAGAGTTATCTCCCTTGACATTTCGCGATCTACACAACTGGGGTATGATGACGTGTCTCTTAAGTCAGTAAGCCTGACCACCGATCCTTGAGCTGGAAACATGACTAAACCCAATTTCTACTGGCTATCACAAATTGATGTCGGATTTCAACAGGGATGTTACCTGACAACGTGCTGTGGTGACTGCTGTTGACATCAGCATTTGCTTACCTGTCTTTCACTTGCATGAGGTAGCACACCAAACAGTAACCAGCACAACTCTGTACAAAGTTCTTTTGAGCCGTTAAAAACCCTTCTGATGTTGTAGGTCCGAACTCATGAATGAAATAATCCAGCAGTGACTTCTTGCTGTGCTTCTTGATTTGATGCAGAGACACAGCATTCCTGACAGGCTCAATCATCCCGCTGTCATTGGATGTCACCACAATCTTGTAGGGCTGGATCCGCAGTGGCACATGCTCCAGTTCCCATATACTCTAGAAGAAGGAACACACAACACTGTAGACGAAACATGTCTGTACATGTGGGCTGAGTTACCTCAGTGAGCCTTCTCCAGGACCAAACATCAGCAACAACATCCAGCCAGCAGTCACTGACACTTGACCTTTAATCTAAATAGGGGAACAAGGTAGCCATACATGCTGAAGATAAGATACCACCTACTGAATCAGGTTTTCGAATGGATGAAATTCTGTACGAAAACAAGACCCAAAAGATCTCTATCTCTGTGGAAGATGTTTCTAGGTTTTCCCTCAGACACTTTTGAACTGAAGTCTGTCAAACCAAACAATAATTCACCTAAAAGAATTTTCTGTATGGATAGCTTAAGAACAGTCAGTGGGCATGTTAAAGAGAGTTTCCATCACATGTTTGACTCATCCTAGACATTTTTTATCATAAGTAAAACATTTCACAGCAACGGCCTCTGTAGTGTCACAGAGACAAGTGTACTGACCTTTAGTTGTTGTAGAACCTGATAAACCAGGAGCTCTTGTCGGAGGTCATCACCACACTTGATGATGACAGACAACAGTCGCCAGTTGTGAAGGTGACCATACGGGGAGGACTCTCGGATCCTCTCGACCTTCTCCTCCCAAGGTTCTTTCAAGGCTGCAGCAGACGGGTCCTCAGGGTCGCGCTGGAATGTGCATCATTTGAGAGAAGTCAATGGAAGATATTTCACTATGCTGTTCTGCTCTTCTCTGATATCAATGTAAACAGGCATTACATTGTAGCATGAATATTCTCTGGGTCTTTCACACCGTACACAAATGCTCTAACTGACAAGCTGCTGGGTTGCCCAGCAAAATGTGTATGTATTTATCTGTTTGGATCATGTTGCATCTAATATTTTCATTTGAAGGATCAATACCAGGGTTAAAGCATCACAATCCCTGAGCAGCATTATAGAAACACCCCTGTAACCAACACCAACAACTGCTTCAGAAATGTTTCAAAAACAAGAAAAGTAAAATCAAGTTTACAAGTAGGAAACCCCACATAACACCATTTTGGCAAAAATGGTAAATAGACGTCATATTAAATTATACACACCTCAAACTTCCCTTTTGGAGCAGATATATTCTCGGACAGCCTCCTTCTGATGTCCCCTGCTGCGATGTACACAGGGTCCTTACTGTCTGCACTCGTTGAACTCTCGGTGGACATCTGGGATATTGTGTCACTGGACCGGCACTTCATTGCAAACTGAAGAAGAGACAACACATTGTTCTCAACCTCAGAATCACACATACTCCTATTAAAGTAGTGCAAAAACTACACATATAAGACTTTAGTTGTATAATTAAATCAGATCTCTGGTCACACTATTATCACTTTCCGTCACATGTGTATACTGATGGCTGGATTTACAAAAAGTGTCTTTTTCCAGTTCAACTATTGTTAGATAAGAGGCATGAACAGATATTATCAAAAAATGCACCAAATATAAAAATCAATCTATGTCAATAATTCAACAAATGCTAATTATTAAAGGCTAACATCTAACAACAGTTTGTGCGAAATACTTTCAAGCCTACAAGCTCTGACTTGTAATATACATAAGTTTCATTTTAAAATATTTGGACTAAAATAACATGACTTGATTCAGGCTGCTAGCTAGTGGCAAAACTGCTTCTTTGGCATTGTTATTGTTGAGATAGTCAACGCCTTTCACACACACACACAAAAAAAACAGATTATTTTTCCCTTCCTAAATGTTAAATATGAACGAAATGCAAACAAGTGCCAACTTTCTATGGCATGTGACTGACCTGGATGATCTCATCATCTTCTTGTGACCAGCAGTCCGCGTCATCAAAGTCTCCGTTCATGGAGTAGACGCTGAAGTCAGGTTTGGGGGAGCCGTTGGTACGCGTAGCATAGTGAGACAGGTCCTCCTCTGAGCGAGTGAAGCGAAGTGTGTTTTCCAGCAGCTTGAGGGGCACCTGGCTTGAAGCTGTGTTCTCACACTCCAGAATTTCAACATACAGCAGGTACGGAGCCTGGCACCAATCAAACATGACAGGTGTCAAAACATCTCACAAATACTATAATTTTAAAACACAAAATGTAGGTACGCCTTATTTCAGTAAAAAGAAATATGAATGTACTGTTAGAGTATAATTTGTCATGAACGTTGAGTACAATACAGGACAAATAAATGAGTTTTGGTCAAAACCTTGATATGGACCCATATCACTGTCAAAAGCCTTGGACTGATAATATGTGCAAAATAAAGATTTGAGGTTTCCAACAAGAAAGAAGAAGTACTCAATAAGAAGTTTTGTCTTCAAGTAAAAATATTTGTTTAAAATCAACAGATGCATGAAAATGCACATCTAGTTGCTGAATTGTTCACAAATACTTTTTGTTATCATCACAAATCAATATTTGCCACTGATGCTATGAAGTGGTTAAGTTATCATGAGGTTTACAACTGCAGGTTCTACAGCTTTCCTGAGTGTATTGAGATTTTATCACCCTCTACTTACCTTCTCCTTGGAGTTGAGCACAACAGCTTGTGTATGGGGTATCCTGACAATATGGTGGTCCTGTGCTGCTATTGGAAGCCACACACGAGCAGGGAGGTTAAGGTTTAACATAGCAAGCTCTGCGATCAGGCGAGATGCTAGAATAACAAAGAAGGAAAGAAATGTAGCTCTGTAGTTGAAATTATAAATAAACTAAATGATAAGCCAAGAACAAATCACTGGCTGAGTTGTGAAATGAAATATTATTATATAAGTTCCGTTTTACAGTTATTCACAGAGACCATGAGAAGTGAGTGAGTGAGTTTAGTTTTATGCCGCATTTAGCAATGTTCCAGCGATATCACGGCGGGGACACCAGAAAATGGGCTTCACACATTGTGCCTATGTGGGGAATCGAACCCGGGACTTCGGCATGACGAGCGAACGCTTTATCCACTAGGCTACCCCACCGCCCCCATGAGAAGTAACCTTCAGAGATAATAATCATGTGATATACTGAGACATTTTGGTTTCACACTGCTGTGAACAGTATTTCTGCCATGACACCAAGTGTCAGCTCGTAGGATGAGAGACCGAACTGAAGCAGAAGCATGTTCAGAAAAGTGAGCAGAGATTCACTTACTTCTTAGTTCTTTGGTAGGAAGGAGCTGTAGTCTACTGCCGATGTTCATCAGAGCCTGGACAAACTCATTCTGGGGCATGAGTCGTGGAGCCTGGAAAGGGAGGTAATATCAGACAACGCATACTCAAGTGCACCTACAACAGATTATCTCCCTTCCATTACACTAAGCACCAGTCTTACCTATATTCTAGTAGGTTACCATCTCTAAAACCGAGCCATGTGTAGAGGCGAAGGTGGTTAAGAGGGCCTGCCAAAACTTGTCACAACAATAGAACAGACGGTGCATCAAAAAATAAATCAGGTTTCAACAAAAATATGAATGTAAAGTTTCCATTTCATACCTAAGTGGGAGATTGAAATATGTTGGCGCGTGCCAAACAACTATCTGCAACTTACATGCTACAGTTGATTCTACTGATTTCAAACGATGGAACAAGACAAAGTCTGCAAGCAGAGTCAAGACTTACATCGCACATACACAGCGTCTCCTTCCCTGTCAGGTCGTTGAGGACAGCCTCAGAACTCTGGTGGCAGGTGCACCCATTGTCGAAGGCTCTGCCGGATGCCAGGTCTCCGGCCACAGACTGCATGTTGGGTGTGCTGTCACTGTGCCGCAGATAGATACCTGGAACACCAATCAAATGTAGATATGCCCACTATTAGAGGGTAAATCATGAAGTTAAGGACATTTGAGTCATGTTACAGACGGCTCTCAAATCAGACCTCGAACAATCCAACATCAAGAGTAAGTGAGTGAGTAACTAGTGTTTAAAAGTCTTGCCACACAAGAGTGACCTAGCTACCTGTAGCATCTGACTTTGATCGATGATGAGTTTTCTTCACTGTCATTAACGAGTTGGGAGTGGCCCCAGGTAGAATCATCCCGTGATGGGTGGGGCTTGTGACAGTAGACTGACTCTTGGAGTGTTGTTTCGGGGGACGTAATTCCTCATTAAGGATCATATTTTTTAACTTGACACCCTGTGAGTTTTTCCATGAAGGTTTGAGGACGTCTGCTGAGTATGCCCCGAGCAGCCAGCATGCCATGATGGAGAAGTCTACACTGTTCCGACACCTACAGTAAATATACACATAAAAACATTAAATAAGTTCAAATGTTCCTGTTAGAAGACGATTTCATTCAAGGTTTACTTTGTTACTGTCCATTTCTCCAGGGAAACATAAAATACCACACAAATATGCAGTTCACAAATGGCTAACCAAACACCTCATTAATGAGAATTACCACACACCTACTTTAACCTCACAGCCCCATGTAACTGTACCTTGACTTAAGGCTTCACTTGTGCCACGCCATTAGAAATGGTGTGAACCAAGCTGTGGCAGCAACCAGGTATTTATTACATTGTAGTGGTGATACAACAAAGTACAAGGGATGAGGTCTTGGTAAAACCCTGGACTGACCTGTGCACTAAGTAGGGATGTATGGCCTCAGCGACATCATGCATCTGAATGTACATGTTGAGCAACTGGGGTAAATAGAAGTCAACATCCTCATCACGGAAACTGAACATTTTGTTACCTGGAAACAAGAACACAATACACATGTAAGATTTGTTTCTTTGTTGTTCAGTGTCCCTCTTATCAGTATTTCTCCTTGATGGCGATATCTTGTAAATAATGTCACCTGTGGTAGAGTGAGTGAGTGAGTGAGTGAGTGAGTGAGTGAGTGAGTGAGTGAGTGAGTGAGTGAGTGAGTGAGTTAGTTTTGTTTTACGCTGCACTCAGCAATATTCCAGCCATGTGGTGGTCTGTAAATAACTGAGTCTGGATCAGACAATCCAGTGAAAAACAACATGAGCATCCGTCAGCACAAATTGGCAATCGATGACGTGTCAACAAAGTTGTCGAACCTGACCACCCGATCACGTTAGTTGCCTCTTATGAAAAGTATAGTCGCCTTTAATGGCAAGCATGGGTTGCTGAAGGCCTATTCTACCCTTGGACCTTCATAGGTCTCCCCTGTGGTAGACAATACATTGATATCCTCATTATATCCAGGCCATCAGGATCGGATGCCACACTCTGAACCAGGTCACAAAGCTTGTCCAACTGTCTATGTGGTCACAAGCTAGCTGTGGACCCAGTGTGATGGGGAATCTCTGAATCAGTTATTATTCCCAGATTCTCCCTTATGCCAATGAAACATATTCTTACTCCTTGCTCCTGGGGACTTGTTAACAGTCAAATGTTTCATGTTCACACTGTCCATGAACTATAATATACTTAGCAAGGATATACCTAGCAAGAATGAACAAGTTTACTTTTATGTCGCACTCAGCAATATTCCAGCAACTGGGTAGTGGTCTGTAAATAACGGCGTCTAAACCAGATAATTCAATGATCAACAGTATGAGCGTCAATCTTCACAGTGTGTTTACGATGATGTGTGTCAACCAAGTCCGCGAGCCTGACCACCCATCCCCTTAGTCATCTCTTACAACAAGCATGGGTTACTGAAGATCAATTCCAACCCTGATCTTCATGAGTCTCACTCCTTACAAGCACGGGTTACTGAAGATCAATTCCAACCCGAATGTTCATGGGTCCTGGACATGAAGAAATATAACTGCATCATTATGTGCAACCTATTGTCTCAAGGCATGGAACTACCAATGTGAAAGCTGTTCATATCTTTAATGTGTATAGGATGGTCTATGACCATAATATCGTTATAATCTAGAGATATAAATGCATCAATTTTCAAATCCATCACCATGATCACATGTAATGATGTAAAAAAGATCTTCACATGTGCTCTTTTGATCATACTTATGCCCACAAGAAAATGACTACTGCTCCTTTTTTGAACTTGATGAATGCCATTTTACCATGTACTAGATATTAGGTAATAAGCAGTTGTAACATAAAGATGTTCCCATATTTTTTGTTGAGATTGATGACAACCATTTCAATTTCTGAATTCCAAGGTGTATGTCATCAATCACACAGAGCGTTAAGCTGTTTGTTAAGATTACTTTGAGAAAGGTCATTTATCACTGTCTTCAGTTTATTCACATCATCACAAGATATTTTATTTTTCTATGAAGTTTTATTAACTGAGGCAATATGATTTATACTGTGACACTAGTGCTATCATTAATTTTGGTTGGACCCATTCATCAACATTGGTAGCGTCTATCTCACATCCATGTGACCTTGAGTTGTGAATACCCGACTACTACACCACAGTGACTTTTCGAACGCAAACAGACAACTCTTATGGGCCATTCTTCTCAATCACTTACATATTTGAAAAAAAGTCTTTGAAAGTTTTGATTCCCCATATGGGTACAATGTTTGAAGCCCATTTCTGATATCCTTGGCTAGTGATATTGCTCTCATATTGACAAAAGTGGCATTAAAACTAAACACACTCTTTCCTAGAAAATGAACTATCTTCAGTTCATTACCAGTATACCCTGTTCAAATTTAGGGCGAAAACCTAACAGTATGTGATTGAGAAGTACTGAAGTCAGTGTTTCTGTTTTAAGGTGATGAAGGTCTAAGTTTTAACCTTTCGGTAAAACTGACATAGAGTGGTGGCAAGTCTGGAGACAACAAAAGGGTGAATCTGGCCCTGTAACGATCCGAGAAACATTTAACTCAGCAAATTTAGGTGCTTTCTCCACCTGGTGCACTTTGTTCCTCTACAAACTGATTTATGCTGTACAGCAGTGTAACATTGTTCCCTGTTCACATGCACAACATGTACTCATCAAAGGTATTCTGCTCATGTGTAACTATAGATATGTGTCTGTTTGTACTTCCCATATGTTCACATGAAGACTCGTGTGTAAATGAAATCACGCTGTATGGCTCACATATTCAGCAGTCATTGCAAACATGCAAGGTCATTTTTCAATTGGAGTCAAATGAGAAGAGTGTTTACTTTAATCTTGAAATGAACCAACATATGCTTGATTTTATTTTGTACAGACAAATTTGACTCCATCAAACCCAAAGAAAACACAGTCTGCTGAGCTATGTCCACTTAAAAATTTGATATTCCAGTATACTAACAGGTTCAATGAGTAACTGAACTGTTATCAGTTTGTTTGGTGTTGACAAATTAAGACATGAATTATTTACCCTAACTTTGCTTAACTGTTTACATGATAACATATACTGTACAGTACAAGTCACTGAAGCACATACTCCAGAGATGGACCATTTTGTAACTCTCAAACATGACAGTTGTAAATTCACCATGTTGACATTTCACAGCCAGCATCGCTTGAATGACATCCTTCAATGTTATATATTCGTTAATATAGGTACATCAATACCTAAATGGATGCAACCATCTAGTGTCACGGTGGACTCTCACTGCCCTCTCAACCCTGGTTCCCTAGGCTTCCAAGTACAGCCTTCCCTATGGCAAAACCCAACACTTCCCATGATTATATGGTTAAAGCTTGTCCTGTACATGGTGAACATGTGCTTAATATATCAATTTCCAGAGCAGATACAGATCACTATCTGCATGCAATCTAAACATACATAGTAATTACATGGAAACCTAATCAAGGCTTTCAAGGCAAACATGAAAACGAGTTGTTGGCTTAACATGAAAGAGGTGACGTGATTTGCTGCTAAACAAACATGTTCGAGATACTACAGCAATTTTAATACCACTGTCAGGAAATAATGATATCCTGTACAATACGTCTCAGTCAGAGCGTGATCTAATCAGGGTAATGGAAAAAGGTCTACACTTCAAAGGCAGGGGCCACACTGATACAGATCATTGTGATACACATCATTGTGATACAGATCATTGTGATATAGCGATAATACATAACGGTAAGAAACTGAGCAAGGTTCTGGAGCTTTGGATGTCAGCTGCAGTAGTGTTTCAATCTAGGGACCTCATACATACTCCAAATGCAGTATCATGTTTAATATTTCATTTAAGACCATGATCATTGATGTAATTAGCTTCACACCTCAAGAAACATTTATTTTACAATAACATTCCTCTCATTGTAAGAATTCCTGATTTATGTGCAGAATATGCTCGAATTCAAAACAAATTATTCCAAATCTTCATGAACAAATCACTGATATTTTCCCCTAAAATAAAGTGATCAGCATGAATATTAACATGGAAGCTCTGGAATGAACATACCCTGCAGAGACAGCATCACTGGGATAAGGTTTTTCGTCACTGTGAGGATATGTTGTTTTCATTCATCAAGGGTCATACATTGAATGATGAGAACTTTGATGGGCAAATTTGAGACATGTTCAATATATATAACATTCCACATATATCGCTGTGTTTATCAGCGTGTCAATTGTTGGATTGACAACCCAAGTGACCTTGATCACCCATAAGCACATCATTGAGTATAATCCATATTCCACCCACAATTTAAGATATCAGAAGTAACTACAGTGGTATTAACTGATATATACGTTTTCTAAAGAACATGTACTCTGATGTGAGGGTATAATGTAAAGTAGTACCTACCTAGGTAAGTCTGAACACCAGGCTCCTTTGAGTTGAATAGATATGAAATAGCTATAGACATGTCAAAAAGTTTCGATTCGAACAGCCTCAACAGCCATGATTGGCGAGGTGCTGGCTTTGACTTTGGTTTGACAGTTCCAGGTAGAGGTGGTTTGTCTTTGAGATTCTTATCTTTGCTAGATCTACAACTAGTAAATGGATGTCTTAAGTGTAGTGACAGTCGCACTCCTTTCTTAGGATCCAACTTTTTGTCATCCTCATCAGCCTTAGTCCTCTCGGAATCACTGCCTTGAACGGAATCCACATGAATGGATTCCTCCAGAGTGGCATCCCCCTGTATGGGGTCCACGTGTTCCACTTCCTCTGTGACACGTGGGAGAGGACCAATACATACTGGAACAGTCACTAGCTGGTTGTCGTCATCACCCTCTACTACATCTACACTGTTGGTATGTTCTCCTGAGGAGCAGGATTGATCTGCAACTTCTGAAGACTCCTCTCCATCCTCCTGATGTCCATTACACTGATGTTCTGATGGGGCCTCATCATTAGGGGAGATAATTTTTGGTAAACCATTCGGAAGGAAACCATTCTCCAAATTCAAAGAATCTACATCAGCCATTTTACATTTTTCGATGTAGTTGCCATTCACTTCGAATCTGCCCTTCGGATGAATCGCTGCTTGATGGATTTGAACATGGAGTGCAGAGATCTTATTCTTTATCTTGACTTCGGTCCCCATCCCTCCTGGCTGAAGCATGGTCTAGAGAGAGACACCTGCCATGCTAGCTGTGGTGCAAGTCTTTCCTTGAGATTGCCCACATCGATCAGGGGCAGCACTGTGATGTCTTCTTCAGTACCACTTGATGTCCTCGCTGCAAAATAAAATACTTCTCTTAGAATAAGGAATCAGCAGTGGGTGAAATTAACATGGGTTTTGGGCTTGTGTAAATTGCACCTTTTACCAGTGTTCCAAATTACAGACCCCATGCCCTCAGTAAATAAAGTACAATCAACTTTATGCAGGAACTTTTCAGAGCATTCAATGCAATAACACAAATCTATAAATTAAAGCCTCTCCTTCTATATCGGTCATGGTATAAGTGCAGTACAAACCATTGTTGCAAAGACAACATTAGCTGGAACTAATAAATACAAAAGCGATTAACATGTATCGGAAACTCTTAAGTCCAAGATTTCAAAGGAGCACTTTTTATTGACATTAGCTGCAGACTTGGGGATGAATATTTGCCTCTGAGGTCTAGGTTAATCGATATAATTCTTTCATGTATAATGAACGAGCCAGCAAGTAGAATGTCAACGATTCAGTTCGATTAATCAAAAATCAAAACTAAGGTGTCAGATTTGATTCGATAACCCTTACCACTACTATGATCTGATATTTAAATACCAATTTAAATTGTTTCCACACAGTCAGAACAAAATTCTGACTCCTACTCAAGCAGTTTTGAGTGCTGAAGTTCAGCGAGACTTGACTCGTTATCCATTGAGAACATGTTGTTGTTAGAAGACATCGCCAACTTGACGATGAATTCCACACTACAAAAGCTGACACTGAGAGTTAAATAAAATCTGATGTACTCACTTGTATTAAGAATCGAATCAAAATAATCGAATTGAGGGTCCGTTATGAAAAATCGGTTCGAATTGACATCAGAGTGAATGGCCATAGCCTTTTCAGCAAGCGGTTAATATATCTTAACAAGAAGCAGTACAAATAGGCTTTACATGTTTTCTATGTAGGGAACTGAACCCAGGCCTTTGGTTTGAAAGGCGAATGCCTTAATGTCAAACTACCCATCAGCACCATTCACAGGTTATCCATAATGTGAGTTTCTTTCGGTGGATCCTGCCCACTGTCATATAAAAAGTGAAATGAAAGAAATGTGTTTCTGACACAGGATCCTTCACTTATGATAACATATTGTCTGAAATAGCAAGGGGCATAATGTTATTTGCGGCATCATGAACTGTGCAGGACAATGACAAGATGTAACAAATAACTAGTGCTTCAATGTCTTGCCACAAATATGAAAGCATATGGTTTTTACGCTGCTTTTAGCAATATTCCAGCAATATGGAGTTTAGTGTTAGAGTTAATCTTCAGTAATGCCTGCTTGTCATAAGAGGCAGCTAATGGGATTGGGTGGTCAGACATGTCATTGCATCCCTATTGCATAGGTCCATGTTCATGTAGGTAATCACTGGATTGTCTGGTTAAGACTCAGTTGTTTACACACTGCCACAATATAGCTGGAATATTGCTGAATATGGCATAAAACTAGTCTGAGGCACTAATATTACTGCAATAGATTAGATAAGTCACATAAATTGATGTTGCCACATTGTCATTGAAAGTTATGTAAAACAATATTATTTGAGTATAAGAAATGATATTTGTATTGGAGACTAAATCAAGAAAATGCAACCCCTGAGAATCTGCATAGTCAGCACATTTTTACTCTGAAAAATACTTTACTGTGACATGAACATTGGCAGGAATGTTTGCTGACACTGCACCTCTACATCTTAGAACACAATGGGGAGAATTCTTCATGATTATCTTCTTTAAACAGAGATCAAGTCAAATATTTGACATTTGCACAGAAAACCCTTAATGTCAACAAACATTGGTTTGGGAAAGTCCCAAAATTTGCCAGATTCCAACGCAACCTATTTCCAGTGTTTTACCACATCTCAAAATAATCTGGATTATATTCCATTGTACATAATCAAAACCATCAAACGTGTGTATCGCATCACTGTTTGGACTCAGACCTTGACATGCCATGATTCAACAGTAATGGCTTGATTGCTGTAGTTACATGAAAGCTAATAACAGTTCAACTTATAGACTTCCCTTTACCAAGTGTACATCATCAAATCAAAAAAAGCAGTTTTTGTGGAGACATGGATAGACTTCATCCCCTATTTCACTATCATCAGAGAGAAATCCCAAAAAATTTATCTTAGTTGAAATGTCTCTAAAAATAAAAAAACCCCTATGAAATACAAAAACAAAATATGAGATGCATGTGTTTTGAGTTTCTATGAAAAACATACGCATGCTAAATGACTTTTGTGCAGTGATTTTGAGAAGAAGTGGATAAAGTACACCCCCTGTTGTATGGGACGGCCATCTGTAGAAGTGACATAATTAAGAAATTGGATGAACAAGGTATGAGATGCACATCTTTAATAGTCCCAAAGAAACACATGTAGAAGCTCAATAAATTCTTCTGAGCAGCTTTTGTGGAGAAGTGGACAGACTTCATAACACCATGTTCAGAGAGAAATTCAACAAAATTTATGTAGGTTCAAACGGCACTGAAACTAGACAAATAAATAAAATACAAGGTCAAAATATGAGATGCACACCTTTAGAGTCCCTATAAAGCATATGTGTAATGTAAATGAATTCCATAGCATACTTTTTCAGAAGTGGATAATTTACACCTCCCCTTTACACTATATTCAGAGAGAAATTAAAAAAATATTATATAAGTTCAAATGGCATTAAAACCGAAAAAATGTATATAATACAAAATCAAAATATGAAATGCACACCATTAGGGTCCCCAGAAAGCCAATGTATAAGTTCATTGAATTCCACTGAGCAGGGGCATAGAAATGCAACTATTCCATTCCACGAGCAAACAATGAAACTATAATGTTATCAAGGTCTTATCTGTAATGGATGCATACAATTATTGAACTAGGTCAATTTTCTCCATTTCAAATCATCAAAATTTTGTGGTGAAATTTACAGCTGTTCAAACAATACAAAATATTAAATACATACTTTCTGATAAACTTAATAAACACACTTTTTCTTAATATCATAATATATTAAGATCCTTATTTCCATGGGATATTTGTTTTACTATTTGTTGAAAATGAGCTTGTGTGTCAAAAGCTGTCTTCGCAAACAAGCAACATTATTTGTCCACATCCATAGATTGTATTGTACCCTCCATTGTTAGAATAAATTATCCTAAAGCAGCATGAATCATATAAACAAAATATCATGGTAACAAGACCATTACATTCAAAACTGTCAGTCTTTATCACACAGTCAGTGAATAAAATCTGTCCAGTTTTCAGCATTCATTCATAATATGTTTGTGGAATACTAAAAAATGTGAACAATTGTCACATGCTTTTAGTTTTTTTTGCTGAAATGATCAATTATACTATTTTGGTCTTTGTACAAAAAGAACATTGTAAGGCACGTAGGTTGACTGATTCTATAGTCTACAAATGAACCCAATCAATATCCTGAACGTCACGAGGAAAGGGTTGTATTAACATCTTGCACGTCCAACAATAAGCTTTACGTACATACCTGGAGATTTAGCCTAAATATAACCAAGGCAATAACTCTCAAGTGGTGCAGCTGTTCAAGTAACCTTGACGACATTGAATGCTGAAGAAAAACACAGAGCTCTAGATGAGCTTTTCAGTTTTCGCAATCTGGGTATTTTACACATGGTGTTTTAAACAGGCACAATAAATGTTCAATGGGTACTCAAATATCCCAATATCCATACTTTTTTTTAAAAATATGGGTATTTTCTATGTCAGTAATTTAGAAAATTTTAGAATTGTTTGTTCTTCAGACATTAACAAGTTCACTGTTTACAGTGATATAAGTATGAAGTTACTGTATTATTTGACGTGTAGAGTCTTGGCATACCATCACTAGGCATACCATCACTAGCCTTCACACTTGTTAGGGACATTTACCTTTACCAGCTGACAATTCATTGGATGATATAACTAATCACAATGAGTGCTACAAACATAACTACCTGCATAAGCACATTTGTTTCTTTGTGTGCTTCAGAAAGATGTATATTTATATAGTGAATTGATATTTGTATAGTCAATCAACAATCTACCTGATCCACTTGAAATATTCAACATTTAGCTACTTTCTGTTACAAATTTGGTTTTTACCTCCAAAACAGGGTATGCAAGTCAAAAACACATAAAAAGTTTCTGCAGTTTGCTTTATGTATTTCTGATGCTACAGATATGTTTCAGTGTGTATTTTCCAAATTTCAAAGCATATTTTACACAGAAACGCAGCTTATCTGCACTTCTGAAATTAGATACTTCCTGTTATAATCTGTTTTCGTATATTTAACTTTACTTCATCATAATTCTAAGCTCTGATGTTGTTGATACCGCATCTTAAATCATGTTCATATTGATAATCATAAATATTTCATGATTTCACTGAAGATATATTTTGAAGATATTTTAATCTTTTCACCAGACTTACCATTGTCCATGATTGACTACAGGACTGTCACAAGATCTACTTATTGTAAAGATCTGGTAAGAATTGGTATTCAGCAAACAATGTCTGTCATCAAAGGCACTGAAAAGGATAGGTGGTCAGACTCGCTGATTTTGTTGAAACATATCTTTTGTTAGCCTGTGTTCATAACGTTGATCACTGAAGAGGGTGCTCCCGACTCAATAATTTATTCAGTTACTGAAAGAGTTGGGTTCTACACCACTTTTAGAAATATTAGACCAATATCATGGCAGGGGACACTAGAAAAGGGCTTCACACATTGAATAATTCATTCTGACTTAGTGCCCATGGATACAGCTGAGTGCCATGTTAAACAACTAAAAATATTCAAACAAAACAGATTGAAAACTTTCAAAAAGATCACTGTTAAAGGCAGTCTTCACACAGAGTTTATGATATGTATTTGAGGATGACCTATCTGACCGATCTGTGTACTGCCTCCAGTATGGATATATCTACCAGATGTGGTGTTATAACAAAATGCCTTCAGAACACAGTAACAACACTAACACTAAGAACAATAACAAGGTAAATCATCCCATGACAAGGAAGTCGGCAGCCTCAGGGGAATGTTGGTGTCATTGTCCCAGGAAAGGAAAGTCAGATTTCTGGTATGCCAAAAGATAACTTTTAGGCAGTTTGAAGATACAAAAATAAAACATACAGCTCTATAGATTACAATTTCTTGTTTATTACGTTGAGCGACATTTCGATGTAGATTCTTACATCGTTTTCAAGCTAAAATGTACTTCTTCTCAACTTGGTTGAAGTTGTTGATGGAGTTGACTGCCACATCTAAATGTGTTACTACTTGTTTAATGGACATTCTAGAAGTTGGTGAGCTTGAAAATGATGTAAGAATCAACACTGAAACGTCGCTCAACGTATCAAACAAGAAGCTGTAATCCATAAAGCTGTATGCTTCATTTTTGACTCACCAACTTCTAGAATGTCCATTAAACAAGTTGGAAGATACAGCTGGGAAACTGATGGGTTTGGTACAGAAAAAAAGAAGCCAAATTATAGATGACCCGTAGGTCTCTGACTCCAAGCAATCAAAGGTTTTATCACAAGGGTCTCTTCTGTGCAGGAGCTTTGCAGAAGCAGTGATTAGTAAATAATACTGAGTCAGAGAGTTACATACTTCCTGAAGATATTACTATTTACTTTTACCTGGAGATATTTACTATTCTTGGTTTAACAGGGATAATCAATCATTCAAAACTAAATATACAGGAATCCCTAAATTCAAATAGGGTACAAACCTCAAGGACAGGGCCCACTTTAACGTGTAATTTCAAACACTACATATGGTGAAGTGTATATAGTACTGGAGTAACAAAGGCAGTTAGATATATATACATTCTCTTGGAGAGGTTCAGTATTTTTGCATGTTCAATATATCATGTTTTCAGGGATAATATTACTGCAATTTCACAAGTGGTAAGGAGCTGGTGGCAAGCACAGCAGAGTGCTAACAGTCAGAGCATGAAGTAGCTGTATTTAGCTGTCAAACTACAGACTAGCATACAGGTTAATGTTATCATTGTGTACTCCTAACCGTGATCAAAAGGCGAAGGAAGTTCTCCACCAGCTTATATTGAATAGTATCAGGTTTCCTAAAAGTGCTCACAATGTGTACTCAGGTACAGTATACCATGTATTCAGAAGTACACGTATACCTGTCCTCCGCTACTGACTGTCCTCAACATGCCATATACCCGTAGATGTCTTTCGTCATATTCTCAGTACAGCTAGTACACATCAATATGATTCTGATAACAAAAATGTAGATATTATGGAGTTTGAACATATAACAATTGTTTTCATTTTTGTTTCCCGAAATTCTGTTGAAAATACTGTAAATAATAACTGTTTTGACACATCATAGATAACATGAGGGGACATTCCCTTCAAATACATTGTGATCATGATAATGCCAAGAAGTACCTCAAGCTGTGGTTTTACTTTAATCCTGTACTCAGCAATATTCCACCTATATGGTGGCAGCCAGTAAATAGAGTAGGCCAGACAATACATTGATAGATATTTTGAGCCACCATCCACACCCTGAGGGTACAAAGAGGTGTGGTCACCCAATTCTCAGAGACTGGTCATCAAATCTACTTAGTTGCCTCTAAATTGAATCCAGAATGCCCAAATGGCATCCAACACGTACAGTATCATGATTGCACGGAGCATGACCTCAATGGGAGCTTATTTACTGCATGCTTATCACCACTCGTAAGGTTTAATCAAATGCACATGTACATTAAAAATCTAAAAAAATATCTCATAGTTACACATTTTCAACCATCACCATACCTTACCACCCACATAGCCCTCTTCCATCAAATAAATTCCTCAGTATGAAGTCTATCCACATCTGTCAGGTCCCACAATACACACATCTCCACTAGTTAAAGTGATGTGACCCCCAGATCGGTACTCCTGTTCCATCTGCCTCTCTCAGACAGCCACAGCAGTAAATACAACCACCACAAGAACTCCGACACAATCACCCATGTATTTTTGACAGAATCCACAGGACATGTTCTGCACCTCCTGAACAGCATCTATTGTTCTGTGTTGTCAGTCAAGCAGAACTTTGAGCTGAATGAATCACCACTGTGGTCATGTGACTCACATGGCTCATCTTTCTCGTGTCCCATTATCCTGCCGGCCAATTACCGCTGACGAGACAGGATGGTTATCCCACTGACAGACTCGAATCAGGCAAGAGTAAGGAGAAGGACTACTGAGTAGATTAGGTCATAGGGCACCAGTAATGACCATAATCTGAAAGTGCAATGTGATTATTGTGTAACATGGCCTTCCCTGCAAGCATCAGCTATTGCCGGAAGAGTCAACAGGTAGGCCTGTATTGATCTGAAGCTTACGGCTACAACAAGGCCTTGGGAGAATGTATACCACATCAGTATGTCAAATCTATTTATCACTTTTAAAGTGAATATTTAAACAACTTTTGAGGTAAAATAGTACCCAATACATAGATTAATTAACTGTCTACGCATTCATTACATAACACTTTGTTCTGCTAGAAGTTCACTGGATTACAATACTGTCTGTCCAAACAGACATACATAACCTCCTTCCTTGTGCATACCTGTCATTACATTGTCGACTCACAGCAACCAAACAGAAGAAAAGAGACTAGGAGCAATTTAACATGGTGTTTTGTAAAAAGACTAGATGTTAGAAAGTTATACAATCCCACAAACTGGTTTACTATGTAATCTCATGACAACTGGTATATCCAAATATTGACTATTCTTGGAAAACCCAGGAGATAATGTTCACTTCTGTTGTTTAACGCCACGTTCAGCAATATTCCGGCTACATGACAACAGTCTGTATTCAATTGTTTGAAACGAGTAGTTCTGATTGGTTGTTTGGTATTGTTTTTCACAAAACAGATACCAACATTACACACTAGAACTGTGACAAATTCCAGAAAACACTGTAAAAATGTGTGGTACATGATAAACTTATACAGGCATTTCCGCAGCGTTACGACAAAGCTGTAATAAACATACCTCAAAGCAAACTGAATCAGAAAATCTAGTTGAAAATAAAACCATGGTATAAAACATGAAATTCACACTGTCAACAGTGCCTTACTTGCACCCACTTTCCATTCACTGATTCAGTCCTGTTGGACTTGCCCTGTGTCAGCATACACTGACGTGACAATTGTTGCACAGGCCTAGGTGATTATTACTGTTATCTCCCTTCCATGCTGATGAGAAATGAATGAGATAGAAAACATGTTTTCAAATCGCCCCTGTGCCCTTGTCACTATTGGTCAAATTGTCAACTGGCAGAACAAAACTGATTAAACCCTCTCACAATTCAGTTTTGTAAATGTATTCCTCACAGGAGGTCACACCGGCCTCGGCAATTTTAAAAAGGTATAGTGTTATTGCCATTGATCATCAATAACATTTCTACACAAGGATACTTTTCAATATAATTTGTCATAAAAAAATAGACCTGTACAAAGTTATGTCCTGATAATTCTCTTGTTGCAGGATTCTAACACCACATGATGCATTGCAGAGCGTGAGATGCTGAATCTAGTAAGCCTCGAGTGTTCCCCATTAAATGCTGGGATTTGGCAGGCGATCAAATGAAATTACAACTTTCCACTATTTTATCTCTTTAAACTTTTTCTCTCTCTTTCAGAATTCATGGTTACAGAAACTGTTTAAATTTGAGGCATAAACTCTGTCAAAGGCCTGGATTAGCCTGAAAGCCTCTATCACACTTGTAACATTACAACAAGGATCAGATTTGCCAGATACTACGTCCTTAACTTTTCAGTTGACAAAAAAACTGAGATTTTTCCACATAAAATTACAACATACTTTTTATTCACCTCTTTCACAAAACGATCATGTGACCGTACAGCTGTTATCTCCCATGACAACGCGCAGTACTCAGGTACACTGGCCAGGGAGCAAACATTCCAGAGGTGAGGCAGCACATGTCCACACTCCTGAAAGTGACCAGTACTAACCAACACAACCAGCCAACAGGCTGGGAATACCTCTGTCACCACTAGGCTGATCTACCTGGGAAGTACCATGTGTTTCCTCCACTCACTCTACAGCAGGATGTGACTCACAGCTGTCTCATTGGCCTGGCAGTATTGTTGTGGTTGAAGGGTCAACACAACCACTACTTTCATTGGATATACACTAAATGAATGTTGTTTGTAGTTGTTTCAAATGAAAAATTCCCAACAATATTAGCATGGATTAAACATGTCCTACTGGGTAAAATAAGATGGAACATAAAGGTAACATATGTCGCACATGCTGTTATTTCCAAATTCCCATTCTTTATGCATAGCTAAGTATTATAGCATCAGTGTTATAAAATAATATAGAACACATGTACATTTCCCCATGAATTTCAAATGTTCAGCAGTAGGCGAGACTCATAATACTGCACAAAATATCCTTAGAAAACAATGACAATTTTATATATCAAGAGATATTTTATTTAACTATTACTGAGATCAAACTAGGATGAAAATTGTATCAATTTTTGAAAACAGAGTTAAAAAACTTTATTTAATTTATTATCAAAGATTAAATACTACCTTCAAGATTATGAAAACAATACATCTGTTCTTTGCTTAGGGTTTACATATCATGGTTTGGATTCAGATTGTTGTTCAGGAAACACATTAAAGACATTAAACATGATGAATACAAAATGAACATATGAATTTTATCCTGATGAAATATCTGACTTGAGTTAATATTTACATGACAAATAACACTGAATAAAGTAAACATACCTTGAACACAAAGAATAAACAACTTACAGTCCACTTAACACTGTCAATGTTCAACAGATGTAATATACAGATGTAACATTGTTTGTCAACAGACCCCAGTTAAGCTGGACTCAAGTGGTAGTGAACACGCAGGCATACTATACTATAGTTGTTCTCTTAATAACTAAGGTTATCTCACATACATCACATGATTAAGTTGATATCTATTTATAATCACTTGCAATTTAATATGATAGTATATCTTCATCACCTGTATCAAAACGTGTTGATAAATAATTATTGTGATTGTTATCTGATTTCTGTGTCAATGTTCTGCATCAACAATATAGGGAAGGAGTAATGGATACATCAAAACTGAAACTAATTTCTCTCCTACATTCTGAACACAAAATATATTACACTTCTACACATCAACACAAGGAAATCTTTGTGTCAGACACATCACACAGTGCGAAATCTTTATGTCAGACGATGGAAATCCTTATGTTGGACACATAATACAAAAGAGAAACCGTCATGCCAGACACATTGCACACAGGGAAATCGTTATGTCAGACACATTGATCAAAAAGAAGGACATTTTGCTGAAATAAATGACTATGCACAGTACTACATTCGGTGTAGGCCCAGGAAAGTGAAATTTTAGCATTCCCTATTTCCGGCAAAGCGAAAACCAACGTTGAGCAAGCACAAGCGAATTGCAATGAAAACATCGGATTACTGTACTTCAGATTTGCGTGCGACCCCAATACTTAATCTCTGAGCCTCTTAACTGAGATCACGTTTCCTGTTACCTGAATAAGTTCAGTTGAGGCCAAACTGAATGGGAGTTGTTTCTTATAAATACAATAAATAAACATGCATTGTCACTGAGATGACATAATCCAATGCCACAAAATGCTGAAATCATCAAAGTGTCTCTGTGACCTTAAACATTAAGCTTCCCTAGATGAAGCTTGATATAAAATGTGAACAAAATCCAGAGAATGGCTCTTGTGGTATCTTGCTCACAAGCTTAACATGCAGCTTAACATGCTGAAATCTTGCAAGTGTGACGTCATGACCTTAAAAATTAAGTGAAGGTCACCAAAGTCGATTGGGCCCTACACCTTCCCTAGAATAAGCTTGGTGTTGAGTATGTAGAAAATTCTAGGAATGGTTCTTGAGATATCTTGCTGATATGGGTAAAGGGTTGAAGTCCCCTTGTGACCTTGAAATGAATGTAAAGGCCACCAAACCTGACTGAGACTTGTCTTTTATTATGATGAACCTAGGTACCAAACATGACAAGAATCTAGTGAATGGTTCTGAAGACATTCCAGTTCCTACGTACGTACGTACAGGCGGACAAAGCCTAATACTATATCCCCTGCTTCGTGCTCAATGCTCAGTGGGGGATAATAAGTCTGACTCTATTACATGTCCAACAAAGATCAAACAATTAAAGTAATTAAAGATTAAATGTTTTAGTTTCAAGTCATGCCATAGGTCTGTATACAACACATGTACAAATTTTACATACATTCACACATCTATACAATATCAAAGGTTCAGTTTCAGAAACACTGTTATAATGATACAATACATGGCTAAAACATACCAAAATATATACTTAGAGTAAAAGATAAGTGATCACATGAAAGGACAAGTGTTCCTCTAGTTTTGTCCAGGTTTCTTCACAAGCTTTGTATCACATAGCTTCTGAAAAAACCTGGAAGAAAGTAAGGGAACAATTGTGCTTTCATGTGATCCCTTATTTTCCCCCTCAGTATATATCTCCAAAGTACTGGCATGCATTTTTATTCTTAGTTCATATGAATGGCATAAACATATAAGTAATTTTGTTCGACGTCTTTCATTATTTGCAGTTAAAAAAGGAATTTCAACTTATGATAATTAGGTTTTTGACAATATACACTGGGTCTGTATTTTGATCTGAGAGCATCATGGCCATTCTAAACAAATAGAAAGTGGCACTCATACTCTACTCCAATACTGCACAAAGGACCGTTGCATTACATTACATAAATACTTTGCCATCTACCTTCATCACTCTTAGCAATCCACATGTAAATTTAATCAATATAGTGAAATGTTATGTAATACACATGCCCAAAACTGGAAAAAACATACTAGTACTGACTGCAAAACTCATTTGAAATCATTTATAAAAGGACCGTCACAGACCATCTAGTTTTGAAACCTGTTAACTGATGTTAACTGAGATTGAAATGCCCTATATAAATAACTCTCTGCAGTTTCCGAACATGGCAAATGCACGGGTCCATCATTGTGACTTATTGGTGAACAATCTGTGACTGAAACATGTATTGTTATTTATTCATTAAAATTCTACCATGACTACGGTATCAGGCCACAACTCACATTTCATTGTTTCTCTTGTGTATTGAGAGTCCCAGGAATGATAAATTCAGCGTTTACTGCAGACTGACAGTTCCCGTGAAAGCGACACCTAAATTGAGGTGGTGTGGTCCATATTCCCCCTCCCCACTCAGGGACATAACCCTAGTACATTTTCATGGTGGAGCTACTAAGACAATCTCCAACACAAAGACATGGTGCTAATGTTTAAGATCAAGCCTCCTATCCAAAATGTATGGGTCGTTGAAAAACATGACTCATGATCCTATTAAGACAACCATGAGTCTCAAGAAAAATGGAAAAAAAACATATTTCAGTTAAGGTCACCAGTAGGAGTAGCATTTTCAAGACATAGTCTTGATTAACATACCTTCAGTCCACTTCTCATAGACAGCCTGTCCTCTCCACTCACAATAGAGTATTGCTTACAGGCACAGGGGGTAAAAAAAAACAGTTGCTAGGCAACTGTATACACAAACAATACCTGTGTTGAATGTGGTTTGAGTTAACTGTGTATATGAGGTGTCAGCCGATTTCTTATTGTGAGGGAGTGTTTACAAACTCTTAAACCTGCAGCCTAATCATCAGTACCTGTGGACTCAACCCTATGTTCCAGTGAAACAAGGTGATGGTGTCAAGATGAAGGAATGGCAGCATATCATAGCCTTACATAAACATAGCTTTCATTGTGAAATTACTATTATGTCATGGGGATCTATTCATTGATATTTTATAAATCCATGACTACACTGTTCTCTCGAGTCTCTTGAAAACAAATTCTTACAGCATTAAATATATCAGTACTTTTTAGAATAATTTCACACACTCTTCATCTGTTTAATACATAGCCAATGTAAATGCACGCTGAGAAACAAACATCATGAAGAAACATGGGGATTTTCTTGTAGTCTGAACAAAAAGCCTGCTGTCGTAAATTGTTAAATGAACCTGTCACTTTGCTAATATCTAGTTTTAAATTCAGTGGTTTGACCTTTCCTATAAAACAAGACAGAAAACATGAACTATACATTAATGTCTATCATTTAATTTATATCCTGCTTTCAATGATATATCCACTATTAGTAACTTGATATTCATAGAATTATTTTTACAATTTATGAAATCTCCGAGACAGGTGATTCATTACCCTTAATGGCATGCAACTACACTGTTCTAATCAGAAAAGACAGGGTTGATATACGTATATCAGCCAACCTAGGCAACCTGTACACATAACTCAGCTGAAATCTCAGCTCTGTTGTTAGAATTCACTGCCTTCACTTAAGAATGTACATAAGTACTTAAGAGCATTATCAAACCATGTTTTGGCATAAGTGCCATGAAGAGACTCATGATCATGCATACCCCTCTGAAATCCTTTCAATAGTATCCTTCAGCTGCCAGAAAAGTCTAACCACATTTCTTCACATGACTTAAATGTATTGAGTTGAAAAATAAAGTCCTTACCAGATCATGAAAACCATAAAGAGATGTAATAGTGTGGGTTTTGAGTGAAAAGTGATTCACCTGAAGAACCCATCCCACACCAGCCTACTCCATATAGTCAAATAAACATTGCCTGCATGGACTTCCTTTTCTTTCAGCATACACCACCAGGATTAAGAGCAGGTGGCAGGGTAATTAACCGTGTACCTCTAATTGGTGCTTTCATGTGTTAATTGCTGAATAATCACTTGCCCTTACGGCCAGTTGTGCAAGTAGCTGTAACACCAATTGACCCTGTTTAGCGTACCCTTGCTTCTCACACAGCATGGCTTGTGCTTGTGGGAATAACTCCTCTCAGTTTGTACTGTGAGGTAAAGCTTGTAGAGGCAGCCATGGAAGGACAGCGTTGAACTTGAACCTGGTACATATATATGGTCTAATCTCATAGCAGAACAGAACTTAAATTATGTTCAGGATCAGATACTCGGCATAAGACGTACAAATACACAGTTCAAAATATGTAGGATAGTGGGACGGTTTACACTCTGGGTTTCTGAACACAATGGGTCAGGATATTCCAGTGATATTTGAAGATAGGGCAGAGAAAAATGCAATGAAATTCTCTGTCAACTGTACACATGTTGCCCAGGGTACACATTTTTTCTCAGTAACAGGGAATTATGCTACTTACAGGAGACCTTCCAGGCAACTATTATCAGTAAACACAAACTTTGAAATGAAAGAGGTTGTGATGTGTTTTTGCATCACAGAGGCTCTCCTGGCCACAGATCCCATGCAATACTTCATGCATACATAAAATTCATTTCACATAACATTGAGGACATCTCTATGCTATGTCATACATAATGAAGAGTTTTGTTCGCTCATATTGTCATCAATACATGTTTCCTGTCAACTAAAAATATTTCAGTGCAACAAGATCATTAATGTGTCATTTTATGACACTGGCTTGTTCCTGGCTTGCTTATATCAGCTGGTGTAAAATATTGGCACGAAAAAGGCCATAAAACAGACAGAACAAGAAAAAAGTACATGTGTAGTTTTGTGCCGTTAGGCAAGCCCTCAATACAGTCCATTAATGTTTTATGACAACCAAATGATAACTGCCTTTCTGACTGCATTCAGTTTCTTCATTAACTGCCGCTCACTCCAGCTTCAGACATACCCTGCGTGTTCATCATCCGTTGCCAACCCAAGCATACTAATCTGCTAATGCATATTAACTGTTTGTGACAGCCTTCAGAAGGCTGCATGCGAGTCACATCTATGGTATCTTCATAAACTCCATGTGTCACATTTTGTTCATAATTTTCTTTGTTCTTGTGCCATGAATATAAATCTTTCAAAAGTAAAACATTTCATGATCAGCAGTGTGTAGTGTCACCATATCAATGATATTGGAATGGACAAGATACCTGTCAAATTATTAATTTTGTATTATTATGATTTTCATGAAAAATCAGAAACCACAAAAGTACTTTACGTCTGTAAAACACTTATCTATCTATGAATATATCTATGTATCTGTCTATGTATCTATCCATCCATCCATCCATCCATCCATTCATCCATCCCTGTAAAAAAAAAAGGAAAATGACAATATTTTTTGTTAACGAAGAGAGGTGGCATAGGATCATATATCGTACTCACCACAAGCTAACCTACCATGTGGTAAACAATTATGAAAACTCCTGAACAACAACAAAACCAACAATAATGGATCACAGTTCTGTACTTGCTAACCATAATGAGAAACTCTCCTACCTACTTCCTGTACACCCTGATGACCACGAACTGACAGTCTATCAGTATCTATGAGAACCACTGGATGAAAACTGTGGTCTGTAATCATGATGCTATTCCTACACTCAAGGATAGCAATATTATGTCAGAACGTAATCAAAGTGGGCAGAGTCCAGGGACATGGTCAGGTACGTGTGCAGGATATGACTTGCTGTAACACATCTGTATCAGGATTTAGGGAAATACCCAGGTGATACATGGATCAAAGATGCATCACATCAAACCTGAACATGATTCTTGATAAGCATTTACATGACATGAGGAATGAGTGAGTTTGGTTTAACGCCACTTCCATCAATATCATGGCACTAGGGACACCAAAAATAGGATTCACACATTGTATGTGGGAATCAAACTCCATTCTTTGGCATGATAAGGGAACACTTTATCACTAAGCTACCATCACCCACAGCGAAGGTCTAATGATACAATGTTTTTCTTCAGAAAGCTGTGCTAGGGTAACAGTTCTCTAATAATGCTCATTAACCACCATGAACCCTTCCAACAATCAGAAATGAATCTGAAGCATCTTGACCTCCTGAAGAATTCGATAACAGAGCCTGTTCTAACAAAGGTTGTATATACACTTCTTAACTGAAATGAACTTCTAGATAAACATATCAGTAACAGATACATTAGTGCCAATTCTAAACTTGACATTCAAGTAAACATCTGTTAACCCTGTAAAATAATACTTCTAATGGCATGAAGAGAAAGTGTCAGAGAAATTCTGTCGATTCAGGATTAGCCAACTGAAGTCTAGTTTCATGCACACTATAAGCAAAGGATAAAGGAGCACTGGAGTAGTCTAGTGGCTAAAGTGTTTGCTGGTTACACCAAAGATCTAGGTTTGATTCCCACATGGTTATGATGCGTGAGGCCTTGAAAAAAATCAGGGAAATTATATGTTTTCAAAATGAAATAGAACTTGGTCAGAATATACATGAAGACCTGGAACAGTGGTTACAATTTCATTATGTTCACTGTTCCTCCCGAGTTGAGAAGATGGTGAACTTTAAAGGTTATTTCAGAAATCTGACTATGTTCAATAAAAATTTGGATAGGTCTGGATCTGAAAAACAATATGTGGTTTGATTACGGAAAACCTGTATGTCTAAAGCTACTTTTTAAAATATCTATCAAATATAATCTCAGCCCAGCACAATGTTGTTTAAAAAATCTTGAGCTTCAGGATGTACGATAGCTGGAATAGGAATAACTAGTACTGTCAGTCAACACATGTACAGGTTTCAGTATTCAACCAGGTATTCAAGCATAGATCTTGTTCAGTGATATGGCAACGCCCAGATGTACAATGCTAGACTTATCTGTGTCTTAGCTTGATCAATAAAGTCTGCCATTCCAAGGATTGTGGGGACTTTTAAGCCTAAAGGCAAACACGTTCACATCGTAAGCCGAGTTAAAAAGTAATATGTAGGACAAGGATTAGTATGCTTTTTCTTTAATACAAGGCTTTTACAACGTGTTGAACTGAAATATGCTCAGTGAGAGTTAAGTATTCATTATAGTTACTTACATGTTCAATCTTGACAATGACAGACAAAACTGTCAGCTGATAAAGGAAATTATCAATGTAACAGTCTAAACATTAAGATCAAATAACCTGTACACTTATTGTGAAACGTCAACATCTTCATATGAAAGATCCAATGCCAATTTCTCACATGGAATCAAAGAAGTCCTTTTACCCCAATCCTATGACTCACAATACAAATGCTATTCTCTGTCTCCTTAGGCCAGACCAATTCTGTTTCTTGTTTTATGGATCTGTCGGTTGTATTTTTTCAAGAATAGGAAAAAGAAAAATGTTCCTTGCTTGAAAGATAAAATCCTAAGGTATACAGGAAGTATACATAAGGCAGTTTGTTGAAAACTGTAACATAGTTTCTGTTTTCAGAGATCTTAAACTGAATTATCTAACAATACTTGTGTGCTTGTTAGAGGCCTGGCACATTTCAGAGACACATCACATTGCCATGCTCATGTTTGACTCTGGCCTACAGTAAACAGTGGTGGAACACATGAGCACACATTCATGTCACTTGTGTGCAGTATTCAAACTATATACACCAGCTTGTCTTCCTAAATATTCCCCCTAGAATAACACCACCAGTCACGCAGTTTGTATTACAAGGCATGCTGGGTGAGTCTAAAAAGACACTGGTGCTGTATGTGGTAATGAAATGATCTTATATATATTAATGAGACTATTAGATTCATTATGCATGGAAGCACTTCAGTAATGCATAATGCAGTTCCCACAGCATGTGTAACAATAAATGAATGATGACCAATCTCAAACAGGTTCTAATGTTAGGAATGAGTGAGTGAGTGATTTCAATTTTACACAGCTTTTGGCAATATTCCAGCGATATCACAGCAAGGAACAAAAGGAGTGGGTTTCACACACTGCACCAACATGGGGAATTGAACCCAGGTCTTAGGTCTGAGAGGCTGATGCTTCAACTACTAGGCTACCCCACTGCTCCAAATGCTAGGTAGGACATTGACCGGAAAGTGTAAAGGTATGCATACAGATTTAGGCATATGAAAAGACAAAATTCAATTTCAATTTAGTTTCAATTTCAGTTCAGTTCTAATTTAAAACTCCCACCCCCATTATCCATCTAACCACTGTCAATCAGCAGTGACCTTAGTTAATCAAGAGATAGATACTGTGCCTTACAAGGGCATCTATATGTAATAATGTCTTATCTGGTCCTGATCTTTCAGCAGGAAACAATAGCAAGTGACAGAAGCCTCCATCAACATGGTTGGGCTCTTTGAATACATTCACACAATACCACTTCGTAGGCCTAATCAACATGCATAGTATTACCAGGATGCACACAGAACAAATATTAATGAATGAGTTCTCCGTACACTATTGCATCTCTCAAAATTTTTCAGTTTCTCTCTGTATCATGCATATTTTCCTTCTGTTGGCAGTGATGAGACGAAATGATGCTACACAAGTAAGCATTTGCTTCCGGTGATAAAAGAAGCTAAACTATTTGCAACCAGTTTTGTGTAAGTATTATCTGTTACACAAGTATTCTAACAAAATGGCAGACCATGACAAAGTTGTAAACATTGTGGATATAGTTTGTTATTCATTCAGGTTCATTTCAAATTACAGACGAAAGATTGCATCAATATTGAAATATCTGCCTGACCAGGATGGGTTATTTTCAGCCGAGACTACCACATTCTCAAATTCATGTGCCCAAAGGTTGGATTAAAATTCAAGCATGTACAGTGAAAGCTGTCCAAACGAACCTCTGTCCATTCTGGCAAGCTGTCAACACCGGCGTAAAATCTCAGTCCCATTCGTGGATTTTACATATATCATCAGCTCTACAATCCGGCACGTTATCTAAAATGGATTTTTTCTTCAGTCCCAATGAGTGCCGGTTTAGACAGCTTCCACTGTATATCAGAAGATATTTTGTGGGCAGGTAAGTTTTGGTCTGTGGTTTGGCTGAAATTTTGTGGAATTTCATCTCCTGGCAATATATTGTCACATATACAATATGTGAATCATTACAGCAATAAAATTCAATAAGAACGTCAGGCTAGAGCTTATACAACGTAACAATAAAAGATGAATGGCAATATCAGGATACATCTTGTTAACATCACAACCCATTAGACCACAGACCCAAATATACATACACCATTATCATTACCATGAAGGTGTAACTAGACAGACAAGTGAACTTCACACTGTGGCACTGACTGGTACTTAGCCAACAGTCAAGGCACAATATGTATGAGATCTCATGAGTGGAGAGGGACGGAAATGTTTAGAAAATGAAAAGTCTGGCAAAGATCATGTCTGAATCATAAACACACAAATCAAGCCAATTTACTCAAATAGTGGCAATAAGAAAATATTTTAAGATTATGGGTTGCAAAAGTATACAAAATGGGGAAAAGATAAAAATGCAAGTATAAATAACTAGATAGGCAGATGGCAGGCAAAATTTGTCGATAGGCTGACTAATATCTTCCTTGCCATCAGCCAACAATATTCCTAACTTTGCATGATACACACATTAATATATATATTTCCATACATTTTAATCTTGTAACCACAGAAATTGATCAAACTCAACAAAAAACAAGATACATGTGGTTAACAGAACAGATGCAATATTTTCATTTGACAAAGGTTCATTTCAGATCAGAATATTTCCCTCATTGAAAAATTATGTCCAAGACATCCACACACCATACAAACTGAATACAACCTCACTTGGCATGGAACAGAACAATCTTTGTCTTTCACCTTAGTTTTTTGTTGTCTGTCTGTATAAACAAACAACTCCAATCTTCCCATCAATATTTAGTTTCCAAGTGTGAGTGTATGAAGTTGAGATCAACATTTAGATGACATTTATGTTGTGTTGAGTTGGGCAGGAAGTTGGTTGAAGGATGCAGATTGCCCTCAATCCCTGGTGTCAGTTTAGGGGGCTATGTCAAAAACCTCTTAGCTTTAAACTGCTAAGGGGCTTGTTTATCAAGTCTTAAGAAGGATGGGAGTGGAGTAATTTGTTGGTAAACTTTGGAAAAAGGGTGTATCAGATCTGTATATCACAACGTAATTGAGTTAACATAAGGTGCTGAGAATAAACGAAGCAAAGCAAAGGTGTGATCAGTCGGGTGTACTCTCAGATACAGCAAGGGAGAGATGTTGAGATGACCCACATGGTCTCCTACCAATTATAATAAACATGCTAAAAGCAAGGGACCATTTCAAAGGTTAGTAAGGTATTTTTCCACTAATTTGAAATAAGTAGGGGATAATGAAGAATATCTTACCATGCCAGATGTGATGAAACAGTTAGCCAATAGATGAGCGTATTATCCAAGAACATCTAGTGTGCTAGCACTGTCAGCCAGTAGATATTGAACATAATATCCAAGAGCATCACCTCCTGAAGAGAATAAACACAATAGATATGTGATAATAATGTGATAAATAGACATGTTACATTGAATGAACAATTCAATAAAACAACCCTCATTCAGACTGATGTTTGTGCCTATGACTCAAGTGATGTACTACTGTGGAGCTCGGTGTGTCACAGGTTACAGAATATTTTCCAGGTGATCATATTGCGTGTAAGTGTAAGGTGATTTGTGTTGATAGGAATCTAGGACTAGAGTCCTTAGCTAACCAGGACTGCCCAAAGCAATCTTAGCACTTGGTTATTATTCTTAGACTTAAAACACCCTCAGTACTACGATCACTTAGGGGAACTGTTGTCTTTCTGAAGAAACATTTTACTATCTGTAGGTATCATCTACAACATGCAGCATCAGGGAGATGCTCATAGATTCCCAGGGGCTTGTCATGTTAAAAACTGTTTGTGATGAATAAATGTACATAAACCCATTATGACAGTAAGGTGCAAATGCCTCTGGCAATTGAAACAGCAATTAGTGCACTGATAGTCTTTTTATTCTTTTGATACCAGCATCTATGTTTTGAGAGAACAAACAACTGGAATCCATAATACAACAATCTATGATTACAAATAATCTGACCAAGGTCATAATGAAAGATTAATATAGTTCAAATCACTCAAAAAAAAAGAAAAGAAGAAAGAAACACTACCCAGTCCATCATACTGGAACGTCACTGAGTTCTCTAACAGTAATCCTCCAGTATCCATGGTATCAGTCGATATACCTTCAATGATAACACAGTTATTCCTTCATCCCACAAAAACCTCTGACAATCTCACTCACAGGGGATAGTTCTGTCAATCAGATGAATCTAGCCTCCTCTACACATTCCTCAGTACAATAGGAAGAGTTTCACGTGTTGTGCTCATGTCAGGCTCATACCAAACACGCCTCCTCCATACAAACAAGCCACAGCCAGTGACTCCACGCTTCACTGGACTGACCTTCACCTTACAGTCAGTGCTTAGCCCCCCTGCACTCCTAACTCTCACTCATCAATGCCCACAGCTGGCCTTGACCTTTGTGGGTGTAGCTGGGATGGGTTGAGTGACATAACTATAGTAAACCCCTTGGTAAGACCCTGACACCAGCTTCAACATAGTTTCCATGCCTAGGATATACTAAATACTGAATATAGGCTGCCATACTCCAGAGTAACAGAAGTACTCTATTACTGCTGGGTCCATATAGTACAGTGCATATAGTGGTAGGTGTACTACAGCATGAAGATGGCATGAAGATAGACTTGAATGGTTTCTAAGGTTATGATCACTAGTTTAAATGATTATTTCTAACAAAATATTTATAACACACTGGAGTCCTTATCTAGCCTTGCCTCTTTAAATGATAGAATTACTATACATCCATTGATCAAGCACTATACAGCCTTGGAGCAAGGCAGCATGAAGATAGCATGACTAAAGGATCATTACTTTGTTACGATTGTGTAAAACATTTCAACCTGAAATGTCTGATTTTTATTTTTAAAAATCCATTTTGATAAACTCTAAGTAAACAAAATTAAGTGGACCACTGTTTATGTAGTACAGAAAACCGACTTATCAGGTAAGTATATAGTGACTAGTACTAGGAATGGAATGTCTGTCATCTCATCATGTTAGACATTATGGCCTCTACACATGCTACATATCTACACTGTTTTGCTGGAATTTCTCACAAACTGACAGATCAATGAGCGATTTAGTTGACAGACACTTTGAACAGTGTGGGTCCTTGAGATTTGCTCCTATGATCTTCAAATCTAGACACCTCCTTGATTTAACCTTATAACTTGCAGCTTATCATGTTAAACTATCTCCTAATACTGAATGTTGGTTATGACATCTATACTGTGCTGCAGTTGCACAAAAGTACACATTAATATGACAGATGATTTACAAACAGACCCAGTCATTCAGCTCTGTCACTGTCACTTTATCTCCACATTACACACGTGATGACTGTGGGGAGAAGAGAAACCGTTTATAGGCAGCTGATAACTTGCTCTATTCGTCACCATCTCCATAAGAAGGCAGGAATGCCCTTGTCTATACCTTCCTTATATGGTGTCACATCAGCTAAGGCCCACGCAAATGTTTCACTAACTCCATGTAAAACTGGAGTTGAAATACCCAGTTATTTCTGTATATCCTGTTGTTTTAAAGCCTCCTTGGGAACATGTTTACCTAAACATTGAAATAAAGATGTCACTTTGTATTATGTTCTGGTGATTTAAATTGTGTCAAGAACATTCATTTTTTGTATGAACATTCATTTACATTAACACTGCTACTGTCATAGCATCATAAACCAAATTGTTCTGCAACAGACTTATATGTTCTGTCTTGTTAAACCCTGTACTTGGCACTCTTCAACTAAAGGTGATGGCAGACTGTAAATAGTTTAGTCGCATCCAGGCTATCACCTGCTTGACATCATGAACATGAATCTACGCCATCACCCAGCCAGCAAGCCTGGCCTAACTTGTCTAAAATGAAGTGTCGGTTACTGAGGACCAATTATTCAGACAAGCTGTGAAAGTAGAATGAACTCATCCATAAGCTATGTTAAAGTTAATGATGTGTCGCTAAATTTTACATTCCCATTAATATGTTTGGGATATTCAGTAATGAAAACTCCTTCTGGATGAACACAATAGCAAACGCTTACGGCATCACTGTGGCAAATATGATATCCTGGCCAATACTGATTGCAGCTCATTAAGCATGTTAGTCTCTTTCATGCATATTCATGGCTCTACATGATCTGGTTTTTGACAATGATTCCATACATTTGCATGAATATCTAACAAGATGATACCAATCAATCTTGCTTATAAATACAATTTATTCAAGGTTTTGGTACACCAATTAATTCCAAGCCCATTACCTTCACATTAAATAGAATTTTTAATGAAGCCATCATAAATCACAGCGTCTGCTGTATGGACACAACTTCCAATATGGCTTGAGGGACTCTCAGCCAGAAGTGGACATCTAGCAACCACTGTGGAAGTCCCACACCATGGCCGTAATCAGGAGAGCAGTCGGACATTACATGGTCCAATGATCACTTCCTGTACCCACACAGGAACAGACAGCTTAGAGCAATTACCTCTCCATTCATAACATAACGCTACCCATTATCCATGACTGTGGCCACAGACACCTTCTAAGTGTAATGCTACAAAGTCTCTTGTGAATTCTACGCCTGTGAACTTTGCCTCATAGGCCAGCTTAAATTAATCATTACATTGCACTTCCCACACCTCACCCATGAGTTAAGTGTAATTCAGATTCAGATCAATGCATTGTAAGTGCTGTGTTCCTTCTTTGGTATATTATCATTTACAAATACTGCATACAAATAACTTGTTTTCTGGAAAATTTTCGACAATGTAATCACAGATATATATATTTTACACTGGCCTAATGTTCCCATCAATACCTCTTTGTACTATTATGTCATAATGAGCACTATAATCCATTGCAATAACAAACAAAACATGTTAAATACCCCCCAAAATGGCTAAGCAGGATTACTACCATGAAAGTGTGTTAATAAGTTCATTGTTGAGACTATATGAAATGCAATGGTTAACAAAAAGAGCCATTAACACAGAGCTATTGTCAGGCTTCTAGACTGCTAACAACAGATTTATTCGCTTACACCTGTTTAATTCAGGTGTATATTTACATTGCATTCAACTAAACATTGTGAACTGAAAATCTCCCTCAGTGCTGGTCCCATTACTGAATAATTAGATCCCTAAAATCTATAGTCATGTGGATTGAGACAGAGGAGTCTGACACAAATGATGGTACAGCATTAGCTTATACGAAGTTATTTCAGTATTCATATTTGTGTTCTTACAAACATACACATTTACCACATCTACAATGAGGTAAATAGAGAATCTGTGATATTGTAAACATGACCAAACACTAGTTGTGTTAACACTAGGATCACACTATTCCTGTGCAAGACCTAGAGGTAATATATTGTTAATTTTGCTCCCACAGCAAGTGTTTTCTCTATATTGCTGCCTCTTCTCTTACATAAATATTTAAGCTGAACAGGGTGAATTGTCCTTCCAAAGACCTATTTTGGACTTGGAGTACACAGCATTGTTCTCAGAAATAAGGTGTCTGTCAACAGTACATGACCAGTCACACAAATCTCCATACAAATCCATTCAGCACTAACGTCCTTCAGATCAATACAGCAAGCATTATAGAGCTCCTATGCTCTCTGTACTGAGGCATTGACCAACCACTCCGTAACAGAAACTCTTGGAACGAATGATGGCTGGATCACCACTGCGCCCAGCCATAGTACTTTAACTTACAATGTTGTTCATAACATAAATGATGTTTTAGAACTGTACGACAGAGTACATCAGTTTTGGGACCTGTTCTCAGTCTCAACATGATTAGCCAAACTTGGAAATACACTGCCTGTATGATCAAGCAGGAACATACGTGGCTTTTCGCTTAAGCAAGTATTTATGGGATTCAGAAAATCATCAAAATAATCCTTTATGTGCAGTTGTCAGTAGAAGTAAGAGGACAGTGTAGCCCTGGCTGACTGCAGCTGAAAGTGACCCACTGCATACAAGCTGAATACACTTGTCAGCTTGTCTTTGTGTTGCAGGTCAGACCTCAGCATCATTAAAGCTATCAGATGAGACTGGAGACATCAAACATCAAAGCATGAAAACTGGCAGAGGAGGAATGAAATGGCAGGGCTTAGACTGCAAACCTACCAAGGCTTGCGTGGATGCAATAGGCTTTATGCTGTGACTCCATGTATGAAGAAGATCACTACTCTACATCATCATACAAGAGATCATTTCGATAGCAATATTGTTGTGTAATAATGCTTCCTATAGTCCAATATTTTTCTCATTTTGATTACAACAAATTAGTTCAAACTTCAAGGTCTGTCATTTTAGTAAAAGGACACTTATGCTGTTTAAGTAAAATTTTGAAGTAATTATTTATAATGCCTCGGAGGCCTTCATCATTTAGCTCCTGTGATGCACATCAACCAGTTCCTGTGATGCCCACATTCCTGTGATGCCCACATCAACCAGTTCCTGTGATTCCCACATCAACCAGTTCTTGTCATGCCTACATCAACAAGTTCCTATGACGCCTACATCAACCAGTTCCTGAGATGCCCACATCAACAAGCTCCTGTGACGCCTACATCAACCAGTGCCTGTGATGTCTACATCAACAAGTTCCTGTGACGGTTACATCAACCAGTTCCTGTGATGCCTACATCAACAAGTTCCTGTGACGGTTACATCAACAAGTTCCTGTGATGCCCACATCAACCAGTGCCTGTGATGCCTACATCAACAAGTTCCTGTGATGGTTACATCAACCAGTTCCTGTGATGCCTACATCAACAAGTTCCTGTGACGGTTACATCAACAAGTTCCTGTGATGCCCACATCAACCAGTTCCTGTAAAGCCTACATCAACCAACTTCTGTTATTCCAACATAGCCTAGTATGATTCTAGTCTGTTTCAAGACAAATTCAAATACAGACTCCAACTCAAGTATGGAATCATTTGGCAAATCTAACTGCAATAGTTCAAGGCATCCTTAAATTAAGGTTCGTTATAGGCACCATTCTGAAAATAATTATTTGCAAAGTTATATTTTTACATAAGATCACTTTATTCAAGGGACTAAATGTCCATCTAGTGCAATTCCTATTGTCTCCAGCCCGTGGCTAAACATCTATGCCCAGATACTCATACAAGCAATCATACATCAGGAACAGTTTCGGGACATTAGCATCTGAGACAGAATAGTCCATGGTATCAAGTAAATCAATATACGTTCCACACAAGCCTACATACATCTGTGTTAAGACTTAATGGATTGAGACTGTGGTAACATATCCAAGGCAACAGGAATACTTCTTTTACATCCTGGTAGCAGAGCTGTACCTCCCCTTGTGGAAACACATCTGCCTGTCAGATATGATCACTATCCTTATTACAGTGAAATTAGGATATGTTAGTTACATCATTCTGCCTCCCTCCCTTCTCCCTACCACAACAATGCCTGTCAAACTGGACAATCAGCTGTAATCAACCAGTCCATCCCCTCCAAACATTGATATAAAGTTTCCACTTGCCTATGACCACAGTAGTCAATTACAGACAGAAATTGCTTTCCTCCAGCTAGTCAGGGATATACATCAGGCTTGGAGCTGAAGCCAAATGTGCACACCTTCAAGACAGAAGATTGGTGTAGTGAAGTATGTTCCGATCAGTTGCATCTACAGGTCAATACTGTACGGAGAACACAGTACATTCTATTTTCACATTCTTTGCAAAAGTTATGAGATCTTAGTGATTTTAGCTACCCATTAACAGGTTTCCACTTGAGATTTATGGCAGAAAAAGTTTACAATCGAAAGTGTTTAAAGATCAAAGCCTTCTCTCTAAAGGGCAAAATCATGAAACCTATCGAGTGTGTAAAAAGGTAAATGTTGTTGTCACTTAGTAATTCCAACATTATCAAGCCACACTGAACATTAAAGGATAACTCATATAATCACATCTACCTGAACATAGCTAGGTCTGCAAAGAGGATGATTGTCAAACACATTGAGCTGTTCAAGAGCAATACACAAAGACATGAAATACATTTCACATTCTCTCAAGTTCTTCGTCTGGTTTGTGGTACAGAAATTCACAATGACCTTGCACAAAGACATAAACACTGCTATAAAATCAATGCTCAAAATTTGAGTCCAGTTTCCAGCCAGTACATCCTACTGTGTTAACACCAATCTGTGGTCACCACGCCAACCACTGTGTGGCTCTCTCTAGGGGTCATTATCATACTAGACATGTAGATAGTCTGCCAAACTGCAGGACCACCACACATTTACTCAACCTTTCAACAGAGGGTCAAACACTATCCATGGGGATTTGTTCTTTCTTTTTCACTTACTAATCTATGCTTTATTATTCGCCACATCCTCAAGAGTCAGTTTTCAACAGAATCTTCCCTCTGCATCAGCTGGTGATCAAAATGGCTGCCCCCATCCCAGGTTCATAGAACACATCTTGACCGTGTCAAAAGGTCACAATTTGGATGGATATAAACAGTGGATAATGCCCAGGAGTAAATTACCATTCTTCATTGAATTGCATTAATGGTCCAGCAATTTATTCATCCTGAATTTCCCACACAGTCTAGTAACCTGGTAGTACTGAGTATGGTGTAGGTTGTGGTTAGATCTGGGATAGCCTTGCTCCAAGGCTGCACTAAATGCTGTGCCCATGGATGTATAGAAATTCTATTCCTCAAAGAGTCAAGTTTACATAAGCAGATAAGTCTGTTGGTGATTACTGTTTTGGATTTATCATTTACACTATTAACTTTTATGTTCAAGACTTGGGTGCAAGTCTAGGTCTGAGACAAATATGAATTTACTGTCTGGGTTCCAGGCCTCTGAGTTTGGCACAAATGTTCAGCAGAAAATTCAATACAAATTGTTTTGATACATTTAACAATTGTCTTGATCACTCACTAACTTTCACTGAAGTTTTATCTGTAACCTTAAAGAAGTTAGACTGGATTTGCCCATAGTCAAAATGAAATATAAAGTTCATGATACAGTTTGAGAATGGTCCTGGGTATTAGAGAGTGGTGCCCTTGGTGTAAAATGTGGACTGTCCCAGCAGCAAATGCAGTTAAGTATAACATAGACTGTGCCTCGTGATTTCTCTTGATAGGGAGTTTCTGGTTTCCATTATAGTATAATTTATACTTTACAAGCAAAGTCTCTCATGAAATGTCACCTCTAATTTGCAATCAGAACAGAAATATCCAATCTACATTCCAGGATGTTTCAGCTTCTACCATCCATTCTCTTTCATGTTCAGTGAAACATGCAGTAAATGTTATTTGGATCCAATCTTAACTGTCACGTGCAGGATTCAACATTTTGGTCAAACAAGCCCAATAGCAAAATGATGCAAACATTTCAAACCAGATGTAATTTCCAATCAGAATAGAAATATATATATATATCAGTTTAACAATCCCAACATACTCTCTTACATTCAACAGGACTTGCCATGGGCATAATTTGTGACCAGTCCTAATTTCATGCGTGCACAATGTATTATTTAGTGTCTAGTGAAACCCTGCTTACAAATTGCACAAAACAAAGAGAAAGTTGCAAGCATCATTAACACTGTAAACCACTATGCCTAAAGTAATAAAACCCAAACAGCGGAGAATAAAGTGCCATTGAAAGAGAATGTAGGAGCATGTACAATCTCATCTTCCTGACAGGGCCCTGCATGAACACAGCTCATCAAACATTTGCCTCACACATGACTAATCAAAGACTGAAGCTTTTACTTCAATTTTTACCCCTGACCATCACTGCTAAGGTCAAAAGATGTTTATCTTGCAAAAAATGATGAGTGTAGGACTCTCTTGTTCCCAGAGGGAGACTTCCATGTTTGAAGTTTCCATCATCAAACTCCCAAGTTCCTGGTTATCCTGGAGAGTTCCCGGTGGCCAGGATGCAAGCAGACAAGCACTGAGTCAATCACTGATATCAAAGCTGGCACTTCCCCTGCTCCACAACTCCTACTAATGTTCCCAAGATCCCACTGGCCAGACAGATGTAAGTAACAGCTACATGGCTACAGTAACATTCGACACATTGGTGAGGACCACCACTAAACTCAGAACAAAAGTAAACTGGCTGTATCAGAAGTATCACAGAATGTACTTTTTATGAGAATGTGCAAACAGGGTGGTTAATACTTGTCAGTCAAAGAGCATCTTGGCTGATGCAAGTAATCATATGCCTATCTTGTAGATGAATGATCATGACGTCGCAGATAACTCTACTCATTATCATTGTGAAATTTGATAAGTACATTTTGAGAAGATACCAAATGAAATCAAAGTCTATTTTGCAGTTTGAAACTGTAAGCTGAAATTGTCTAGTAGCCAACGAACATTTAAGATATCATTATTTGATTGCCCGAAATAGACACTGAATTGTCCATCGTGTCGTGCGATGGGATTTTTTAACCCCTGTGCCAATCACTGGTTTGTCTGGTCCAGTCACCAGTGACCACTTGCATGATGGCCTGTGCCCCGATCCTCAAAGCGATCATAGCGCTACAACTGTCGTGAATGTATATTTTAGTATGGGAATTACGACTTTCGTAGCGTTACGTTCGTTTTGAGGAACAGGACCAAGCATAATGCCCTTAATATTTCAGATTCATCTATAGTGATGATAACATGAAGCTATATATAAAAACTGAACTTGTATTACTTACAACACACCTCATTTTCTACATTGGCAATATTTTTCAGGAACTCTTGGTCTCCCAGACCTTAGAGAGTAACTTAACAGGGAGTCAAACTCAAGTCTGGAATGGTGTGGTATTTCATGTCTGGCAGCTACATTCAGGCTGCATCAGCTCTAACCTCTAGGGCTCCATTTGGACTGCCTTTTTTCATTTTGAAGATACACATTTTACATTACTTTATTTCTGGGTGTAAATGTCTGTCTATGGGGCAAGGTTGATCAGACCTGCTTGGGATGCCACACTATGCCATCTGATGGGAAACTATCACCTGAACCATTTAATTAAACAAGGAAACTGTATTACAAGCCCGGCAATCAAATCATCCAGTTTCATACAAGCAATCACTAGCGCCATCAAATTGCTTTGTCCCGTCTAGATCAAACTACAATAAAACCCATCAGGTGACTGCACAATCGAACTGCTCTTGGCCAGCATGTTTAGGTTATCAATGTGTTTTCAAAGTAGCCAACGCACTGCAATATGTCAGCTGCTAGTGAGCTCTCAACAATCCTACAAGTCTTTCAAATAGAATTACTAAAACGCAAGGGCCACATCATATTTCGGATTATCAACAAATCAAATATATTACTTAAGATATCTGATAAAAACTTAAGTGCCTATTAAAGATAAAAATCAAGCAATTCTAAATCCACTATTGCTTCCTGTACAGGAATTCCTATCAAAATGCTAAACAGTGTTAGTATTTGAATGAAGTACATGTAACTCATAATAGCATACCAGCTTCTGAAACGCATTACCATAAATACCACTATCTATTCCAAAGCTCTAGAAAAAATGGTTAAATACTCTTGTTAACATTAAGTCTCATACATAAGGTACAGACAATCAAGCACCTGCTGGCTCCCTGTCAGTCATCCCCTCCCACCATCAACCAGGCAATTACAATACATCACTAACCTTGCTAACCAAACTGCTACAAACTACTACACACCCACAAACCACCTGGCCTCCACATAAAGGTAATGGGATATTGATGGCTGCTCTCCCATTAAGACAAATAACCAAACAACCAAGCCATAACTCATAAAAAGAGCATGCTATCAATTTTCAGTTGAGACTGATCATGGACATTTAGGAAATGAAACTTCATATAGTGTGAAAACTTCCAATTTCTCCCGAGGAATTCAATTTACAAAGTGACTAAAAATTATAACTACTTGCTTAAAAGTTAGAACAAGAAGATGTCTAAAACATAATTAGAGTATGAGTATTTTAACTCATACATTTCAGTTCTTCCAGTAACAATAAACTGACCATAAGAAGGTGAAAAACCCTTCAGACTGAGACTTGCAATCCACCCCTGACACTGTTAACAAGAATGCTGATCATAAAATTCTGAACTGTCATTGTCAACTTTCCTCAAATCTTAGTCTTCACTCTTTTGGGATTCATCTGTTTCTGCAAAAGGGAATTGTGCATTGGATGGCAGGGAAAGGACAGAGAAAAGGCATGGGTCATGAGCCATTTTGTACAAAAAAAAACATGGCCCATTAAAATTTGGA
This sequence comes from Haliotis asinina, assembly GCF_037392515.1. Taxonomy (NCBI): domain Eukaryota; kingdom Metazoa; phylum Mollusca; class Gastropoda; order Lepetellida; family Haliotidae; genus Haliotis; species Haliotis asinina. Next base: position 78,115,315 of record NC_090282.1, read on the forward strand.
AGTTTACTATTGGTAAAAGGGCAGTGGCCCATTCTAAATTCAGAAAATGGCTCATAATCTTGGACATGGCCCTTTGTCAAAGTTCTCTCTCCCGATCCCTCCAAACTATTCTAATACTCACTACTGTATGCTTCTGAAACAGTGAAACATTTTTACACACATGTTTTTTTCAATCAATGTCTGGCCTAGTGTTCAAATTACAGATGAAAGAAAAAGGAGCCTTGTCAAAACCCTAATGTTAAAATCACTGGTCAGTGGCTCTCCAGTTCAAATACAGAAGGAGTAGGCATGGTTCATTGCTGATCTGAAAAGTATTTAAGTTACAAAACAGTCTATAAATTCATAGGTTCCTGGTGTGTCCAACGGATGTAACTGTATAATGAACTGTGTTGAGTTATACATCTGAGCCACCTAGACCACCACATACTATGGGATGACACACAAAAGAGAAATAATTCAGCTAATCAGATTCACCCAAGATCTATGCTGATTGCGAAATGCACTCACACACGCTCTAGGTCTACATTTCCAGATATACAAGCACCAATCAAATCTGTTCTATATATGCACGAACCAATGCAATACATGATCTCTCTCACCTACCTTGTAGGTTCAATGATAAGTGAAAACAAAGTCATTGATTCACGTGAACAGTTGGTGAAATCCACTCACATTTCATCACCAAGATCACAAAACTGGTCAACTGCCACGTCATGTTTCACATAAATGTGCAAACAGATAGCCTGTAAATGTTTGTTTATTGATGGCGAAGTCTATGTGCTGCAAACACAATGTCCACAATCACACAGTCTCTATCAATGGCTATTGACAGTTATTGACTGATAGCTATTGATGCAATGACGAAATGTGTTACTTACAAATCAGATCGCTATGGAGACATGTTAAGTCAATGGTAGTAGCACTGAATTGCTATACCAATTATTTATCACATTTAGAGGACAAAACACTGTACTCTCACTGGTAATTTAATAACAAAACAGATCTGATAAATTCAGTGACACTAGATGTGAACAAGCCTCTAGAGTAATAATTAACAGCTTAAATATAATATTCTAAAAAAAATAATAACAGACTTGTGTGCTTAGACACAGACTTACTGTTGTACTGTCTCGTTATGTAGACTAGCCTCTTTAAAAGATAGAATTATTATACATCCATAGGCTTAGTCTTCAGCACAGTATACTTACTGCAGATGTATCAGAATAACATCTAGCCTCTGAAATATATGCCATTAATAAAAGGTAGGGGATATTCCATTTCCCAGCACACCACTAGCCAATGCCAATGCATATGAGAAAAGGTAATTCATATCCATAAAGGTGAAACATTTCCACAGGAATGGAATAAATTGTCACATTTTTCCTTAACTCTTCTTCATCACCTGTTTCCTCCTTGCGCTTGATCATTTGCATTTTATCTATGTTGTAAATCCAAATTATAGTGAGTGAGTGAGTTGAGTTTTACGCCGCACTCAGTAATATTCCAGCTATATGGCGGCGGTCTGTAAATAATCGAGTCTGGACCAGACAATCCAGTGATCAACAACATGAGCATCGATCTGCGCAATTGGGAACCGATGACATGCGTCAACCAAGTCAGCGAGCCTGACCACCCGATCCCGTTAGTCGCCTCTTACAACGAGCTGAGTCGCCTTCTATGGCAAACATGGGTTGCTGAAGGCCTATTCTATCCCGGGACCTTCACGGGTCAAATCCAAATTATAAACTTATTTTGAATGGTATATATATGTTAACAAAAAACAAAGAAAAAGAAAAGAAACACCCCCTCCCCAACCTTAAATCATCTCAACAGAAAAAACAGTGTATGGGATGTTCTTCATTTAATACTTATCAAATTTTAACGACATGTGTTGTCTATATTGGACATATTTGTCTTTACAACTATAGGAAAGGAAACAGACTGGATAAAGATCAACAAATTGTGCTGAAAGGTAGCCGTGTTTGAGTGAGGTTAGTTTTTCACCACACTCAGCAATATATGTTGGTGGTCTGTAAATAACCGAGCCTGGACCAGACAAGCCAGTGATCAACAGCACAAGCATCAATTTAAGCAAATGGAATATGATGATGTGCTAACCAACTCAGTGAGCCTAACTACCCAATCCTGTTAGTCTCCTTGAACGACAAGCATGGGTTACTGAACACCAATTCTAAGCTGGCTCTTCATGGATACTATTTGAAGTACCTAAATGCTACTATCTAAGGGCACTCATGCAACAGTGAATAGCATTTGTGCCACGTAAAGTCAGCATTTGAAATAGCCCAAATCTAACCCAGATCTTCATGTGTCTCACCCCTTACAACAAGCATGGGTCACCGAAGATCAATTCTAACCCAGATCTTCATCATGTTCATGGATCATATGTGAATGAAATGTGAAATGAAAAGTGATTTCACTTATAGCATAACCATTACTAGTCCAAGTCATGTTTAATATAATTCTCTTGGTCCTTAAAAGCTTACAGTCAGAGCTGACACTTGTGACAGACATTCAGTCATCTGCTGTTCACCCCACCCCTTGTCTACCCTCGACCACCCCCCTACCCCCTGATCACGATCCTTGTCATGAACTTGATAACAATGAAGGAAAAACCTCTAATCATGTTAATGTGGCATGTGAAACTTCTATAGCACTTCTATTTACTTAAATTTAGGTAAACTGATACCTGATGTAGTACATATCTGATTTCTTTTTATGCAAACATACTCTCAGGATTAAATTCTTAATACCTTAGAGGCAAAAATTGGGTTGACAGAAAATACCTTTTAAAAGTCCATACAATCACATTTAAAACTACTGGTTCATAGTCAGATAGAGCCTTCAGGAAGCAATATTCCAGGTATATGACAGCGGTATGCAAATAATCAAGTCTGGACAAGATAATCCAGTGTGCATAAGCATCGATCTTCACAGGATACAATGACAGTGTCAATCAAGTCAGAGCTGCCTGACCACCATGACTACTGTGTCAAAAGCAGTGCTCAGGCCAGTAGTTTCAGAGCTATTGACAGAGACTGAGTGCAACTGCTTGTACTAGTCCTAAATAGTGCCTGTTGTGCATTCGGGGCCTACTAAGCCTCCATACAGTACAGTATAGTATGGATATGGCAGGATAGGATGCACATCTCTGACAGATGCTCTCTCTACTAGACCATGGTGACGGTCCAAAAAGTTGTATGATAACACAGCTTTCAATCAAGCATACAAGCATGGCAGTACATGTTAAAGCCATTATCTAGTAATTATACATCATCACAGCACTATTTCAGAGTAAAACTGTATGTGAATGAATAGAATCCTTATATAGAAAACATGATTATACACATGTTGAAGACCTCATACTACCTATTGACAATTTCCCTGCAACGTGTGTTGACATTTACTGTAAATATTGGTTGTTTCCCTATCACAAAAATATCACAAAAATAACAGTTAAAAGTTTATAAAATCAAGACTGCTCATTAATCAGTTTTTATATGCATTTGTTATATTTACCACTAGCCACCCTGCAATTATCAGAACCCAGATAAGCAGGGAAGCATGAAAAGATAGAATAACATAACTAAACAAAGCACTTCAAGCAAAGAAGAAAACATTTACACACTATGGTCAACAGGAATCTTTATCAAACCCTTAACCAGACACAGGAACAACCAGAGAGAGCAAAATGTAGCATACAAAATATAAACTGAATTCGGTGGAAAAGCCTGATTTTCTCCAGTATTATGGAAACTCCACATGCACAGCTTGCATGACGTCTAAGACTCATTTTAACTACCATCTTTTTCACAAATGCTGTCAGCTTGCACTACACAGCTATATGTAAGTTGACAGGACAATCATTGCACGTCCTTACAGATAATACTGAATGCACAGTATTTATTCATATGGACTTTCAGTTGTAGTGCATTATATGGGGCACAGTATGGTATGAATATTTTATGCATGCTGGGGTCACTACATACTGGGTTCATTGTTGTCCTATGGAAGCATAAACAAATAGTGACCTCTTAGATAACACATGCAGTGATAGTATATAACTGATGTTGGAGATGCTAGTCCAGTGTTATCAGGGCAGAGTCTACTGACAGATAACAAACTAACAGATAACCACATATGAACTTTTGACCCCATTTTATCCCTTACTACCACCTAAATCCATGGCAACAGAGTACTGGCTAGGGCCCAAATCAGACTTGAATCCCCAAATGGTCAAATTGCTTAGTTTTAAAATTGGAGGTCATCAAGGAACATAGCAAATGCTATGCATCTGTAACTCGTGGTTTTAAGACATCAGTCTATTCTGAAAACTTTGTAACTTCACACAGAGACAGTTGTACAGTACTTGATGGTGCTTCTCTTGCAAAGATTGATAAGGCCAGACCAATCTTATTTTTTATTTAACAGACTGTCCTCAGAAAACCTGCAGGTAGGAGGGAAGAAAAAAGCACCAGTCAAAGCATAAACCCTCAAAAAAATTTCCACATGAACTCTTTTGGTTTGTTTATCTCAACCAAAAGTTGAGTGAGTTGAGGTAGCATACTTATATCCAGTCAAAGTAATATTCCTTCTAAATATTTAAAGTATTTTACTTCTGGCAATATAAGAAGGGAAAATGTTTTTTGTTCTTATAAGTTTACATATTTGGCTTTTAAAAACACGAAGATTTTATTTTTTGAGTGGGGAAATATAATTTATATCTGGTCTCTTATTCTTGAAAAAATATGATCGTTGAATCTGTAAAACAAGAAACAAAATTGGTTGGCCTGATTGGATCATGTAGATCATCCCTCATGAGTTCTCATCAAATTAACTGGTTAGTGTCCTTTTGTATTTATTTAAGCTAGATTAGGCCATACCAAATTTATTTCATGTTTTACGGATCTGCCAGGTGTCTTTTTTCCAAGAATAAGAAAACAAAATTGACTTTCCCCATTCAAAAAATAAAATCCAAATATTAATGTAGAGAAATACTCTCGAGATAAGTATGAATCCTAAACTCACTGAACTTATTTTTAGTTGATGTAAATAAACCAAAAGTGTAAATGTGGGTTTCTGCTTTGAATAGTGATCTTTTATAGTTTTCCCTCCTGCCTTTAAGTTTTCGGAGGACAAATGTCTGCAACACAAGAAAAGAAATTGGTCTGGCATTAGCAAAACTTGATGACACTGAACAAAGCAAATTACTGTCAAATTAAATGCATAAGGGCACTGACTACTATTCTGCCCAGCCTGGATATATTCCATTTAGCATATTTCTCTTTCTTAAACAATACCCTCATTCAAGTAAGAATTCATGGCATGATACGGTCCAGTCAAGTGAATATGTTAGTAAATCATAACAGTCCTAGGAGTAGACTAGTAGTAAATATGATCAAATATTATGTAATACCTGCGACTAAACTATATATTAAAAGGATGTCACCACTAAATTCTAAATACCAGTATAAATGTATTTTCACACATGTCGGTGGTACAGATGCCTGTAAATAACAAAGACGATTCACACAAACCAGAGACTGATATTGCAAGCAACACCCACATAGTCGTAGCAACATGACTCTTGGTTAGGTATGTCATCAACAAGTTGCTGGGGACCTGGACCTGGATTTTCAAAGCTCTCTTAGCACTAACATAGTTGTAAGCTCCATTCATTAACACTAACTTGCAAATATCTTAGTGCTAAGAGAGCTTTGAAAATCTAGGGCCTGGGTGTCAATCAAACAGGAGGAACACAGATGCCACACCCAGGACACACTGTGTACATGACTTACACCAACAGTTACCACTTGATCTTCACAACTGTGGCTAAAAAAATATGCAGCATATACCTACCAATAATTAGTAAAGCTGCGAAACTTGTTGGTCGAGATTATTCAAGAATGTACCTGTGTTACATATTCTGTATGCAAACATGCTTACCTCCTGGACGAATTCTTCTGAAGCCTACATTTTACAACTTGCATCTACATGTGTCTACACAATCTTCCAACACCCAAAAGACTATTACGTAGAAAATCAACACAGAAATATCCATTCGTCAAAAGGATTGCAGCTATATATTTATGACTGACATAGTTTGATAATGATTCGTTACATCGGTATTACTCAGAAATCGCTGATCGAGTAGGAAAATGTCAATACCTGATTATGGATGTATGAACAAAGCTAAAAGGGAAAAGAATAACATATACGGATATACTTTAAGTTTAAACGTATGCACTTTATTAATAGCATTAGGGAGAGGGACTACTGACAAAAGAAACATGTCAAAAGTCGTGCCGAGTTTGACAGCAGTGATCTTGCGGAACACTCCGATCAGTCTTGTTTACATAGACTCACTTATTCATTTGAGAATAATCACAAATATAATCGAGTTGCTTTTCAGTCTTTGACACATTTAATCTAAAAAGAACATAACTGACACATACCTATGTTGTCAACTTCGCCGGTGATGATCTAAAGGCTGTTGCATTCCCTCAGGCTAAAGGGGTAAGCATTCGACGCCATCTTGGAATATGGCTGTGGTCCTTGAACTTGTAATTCACTCGTGATTTTCCGTCAACGTCCGTCAAACAGGTACGCTCGATGAGTCATTCATTTCGAAACATGGTGAATTAAGCCCCTTGAAAGGATTTTTGCGACGTTTCATACAGTAAACGACATTCTGAAATAATGTTGTCTCCTTTGGGGCACTTACAGCTTCACAAATTCGCGAAATCAGCGAAATGTGCTGACTTGTATGTGTTATAGTCTGTCTCACAATCCCTGAACTATATTATTTTCCCTTCCGCCAACTTTTGCTAGAGCCCTAAACAAAGCAGGTTTAGACTTCGTCAGATTCGGAATCTCTTTGTCACTTGGGCTGCTTTTCAGTTCAAAAGGAATTATTTGTTTCTTTCAACGTTACATATATTCAGAGACTAATCGTAAGTCTAGATGACGATCAGTTCAATTTGTTGTTGTTTAACGCCGCACTTAAAAATATTTCAGCGATAATATAGCGTGGGCGACCTTTCACTGTTCCAGTTTGTGCCTGGCGTGACTGGAAACGTGAAAAGGAACTGTGGAGGGCCTGAAAATGTCTGGCGGAACCTGTTGTAAGCTTATACCGGCTCTATGCATTCCCATGGCTTCATGTCTTGCATTCCCCTAGGACCCCATTGTGTCACAACCTTGTTCTGACGCGTGAAACTGTTTTCAAAATGATTTTAAAGACTGAAGTACAGTGGGACCAAAATTCCATTAAATTAAGTGCATGTAGCCCGCAAGTTGCACATGCGTTTTGTTCAGCCGAATTTGGTGTGTTTGTACTATGTGACATACCAGTTCTTACCAGACATAACTGACTTCATAATAATATTCCTGGAGATTACCGCTGATTTGGGTGATGTTAAACTTTTGTTACAGCATGAGAATACATTGAAGTGCTGATATGAACTTCATGCTGGGCGAAACCAGGTTAATGCAGATTTCAGACGTTGTTGACTCAGTGGAGTACGCTTCGCCATGCACAATATATCTCAGCCACACAGTTCATTCATCCTCTTCCCACTGAGGTCACCTCTGTCATATCTTCCAATGCAAACCCTGTTCTAATACGACCACCACGCTTTCCCTTTCTCGTAAAATCACCTAGCGACCAAAAATCCCAACATGAATTATCTCTCTTTCTATTCAAACCGATCACGTGTTACACCGACTGAGATAGAATATGGCGGCGGCCATGGAGTTGATCAGTGTCCAAAGGGAAGATTCGGTATTTCTAGTTTCACCGAAAAGCAAAAGCTAGAGCAATACAGAGTGCAGGAATCTAGCGACAAGATGTTTTTGTGATACCTAAGACATTTAATGGCAAGATTGCTCGTTGTCAACTTGGGGGCGGAGACTCCATTGATCCGCCATAACAAGACGGAGTTGTGTCTAGACGAAACAGTTGCGTATGGTGCTGGAGAAGAGGTTCTAGTTTTACCGAAGCGGAAATTCCCGAGGAATTGCGAAAGATCACTTTTGAAACAACGTTGCTGATTGCACATCTAACTCTGATTGCAACCAATCACGAATCCAGAACACTCGCACCACGAAAGGGCTGTATTAGAACATAGTTTACTTAGGAAAAGAAGACAGGAGTAACCTCTGTGGGAAGAAAATGCTAGATAGTTACGAGTGATCACTGCGTTGATGCTGACAATCTTTAATCAGGGTGAGTCAAACTCAGGATCATAGGTTCCTGATACGCGCAAGGGACGCTACTCTGCATGGTCGACATGACCACGTATAGTTATTAACACCAACATTGAGAAGTTTGCTGTTTATAACACCGCAATCTGTCCAGTTACATATAGCAACGTCCACATATGCACAGAGATAAAAAAAAAAAACAACAAAAGAAAAAAAAAAGAATACAAAACAAACAGAACAACAACACATGGCGCACTAAATGAGGATGATTAGCATAAAGCATGGAATGCCAGAGAGGTGACAGGACTTCTGATTACAGCCGCAGTAATTCCAATGGAGATACGACTGTTATTTTTAATGCGTGACACTGAATCAAAATCGTCAGTTAAACAAAATTACTGTTGACCTAAGTGTAAGGGTATGGAAAGTCATGCATGGTACAAGAAATACACTTGTGTAATCACGGCCCGAGTCATTGACACTCATGACAAAAACCCTTATTGATAAATGTGTGAGAAACAGCATCACCAGTCTTATCTTATCAAACTAAAGAAATGTAGTGCTGACATGTGGTAAACGTCACAGGTCAGCTGATATTCATGACTTCTCCATAAATGCACATTCATTGAACAGTCGCCACAAGTAATCTGGGGGAGATTCAAGAAAAGATCGACATGGCCGACATGACAAGTGCAATTGACCATTATGATGGGATATTCAAGTTCGTTCAGTGTGTTGGTGCCAGGAAGATCTTCCTTGAGGCAAGGCAAACATTGGCAAGTGGCAATTGGGACTCGAGTATTTCACTCTTTGGAAAGGCGAGAAAACTATCTACAGACTACCCTGAAGATGTGAATACCGTCGATCTTATTTTGAAGGAAATGGAACGATATCAAGAGTCCAGAATACCAGATGAGGTATCTCCAGTTGACACCATCAACTTGGCAGATGTAGAACATAGACCTGTGTCCAGATTGGATGAGGAGAACTCCGCACTTCCTCAGGGGATTTTTTTCCTGAATGTTTCTGAAGGCGGGTCTCTCATGAGGCTGGTCGGAAGGAAACTCATATCGGAGAACTGGATTGCGAATAAAATACCAGAACTGTTTTGCAGCATTATTCGAGCGGAAATGATTCTTGGTGTGTATGCTGACATGAGAGTGACAGAAGATGGGTACACGATGTTCTACCGACCATTCTCCAGCAGCGAGAAATTGCGAGCTTTCAAAGACATTGTCCTCAACAACTGTGCTGACGTGGAACTCGTATTCCCATTCCCCCTTCTGAAAAGGGACACAAAAAGAGAGTTCGGATCGCCTCCGGAGGGATGGTCAATAGATGATGCATTTGATGTGATGTTAAGTCATGGTGAAGAGCACATCCGGCAGTTCACAGTCACATATCTCTCCACCCTGAAGTTAAAGAGTCCACGGTTGTATGACCCGGCCTGTTCGACTGGTGTGTTTTTGTCAACGATGAAGACCGCTTTCCCCAATTGTTACACGATTGGTCAAGATCTGAGTCAGCAGATGGTAGACTTGAGCAGACAGAGAGTGGATGAAGTGCATTGTGGGAATGCTTTGGAGCCAAAAATAAAAAGCGGAAGTGCTGATGTTGTATTTGTTCGCTTCCTTAACAGTGAAGTAGTTCGGTCTGCTGAAGCTGAATCTCTGTTGTTGGCTCTGTTACCCACGGTCCGAGACGGGGGATACATGGTGGTGTTTGGGCATACCCCTGTCTTGCTGTCGTCTTCCAATTTCGCCATCTTGGAGAGTTTCACACTTCTCCAAAACATCGGAGTTACCAAGGACAAGACGGGAATATTCCAGTATTATATTTTGCGCAAGGATTGAGTTGCATGGTTTAAGTTGTTCCTTGAAGACATGTTACAGTGTTACAATATTCTTAAAGTGAGGACAGTCTCTGGTTTTCTTTACACTATATTTAATTTTGATTTTTAAGAACATTTGTTTCTGTAAAGTCTGTTAATTTCAGAGACCACGAAAAGGGTCTGTCCGTGGTTCTGTCGATGTCTGAAAAATGTACACAGGAAAAAAACGCATCTTCGTCATTGGCGTTTTTAGCTTAGTGAAAGCATGTCACTGCTGTTAATCGAAAGATGCTGGAGAGACCTTGCACGTATGACATCTTCACTTACGGGTATTGACCTTTTCCTAAGCTGTACATGTTAATGGACATTTGATTTAGTATCTTGTAAAGTACATGTGTTATATCACTTAAAGCTTACAGATAAATTCATAACATTACACCAACACGTTTCTTTATTTTTTTTGTTTTTTGGTTGAGAGTATATATAATTTCTTGAGAGATTCTGTGAGGAGACTCAGAGAAAATCCACTATGATTTTTATAAATCAAACACATTAGTGATCAGTACTGCCATTACTGACTGACCATTAGAGGTTAAAACGTATTAGGCTTATTAGAAACACAACCAGATTGTATATCCTTGATACTTAGAAGGCCACGAGAGTCGAGAACTTGTGTGTAGACACCGGGGACACGTTACCATATTCCGTCTGTGATGGGACAACATGATGTAGACGTTAACAAACTATGACGTTTTCGGCGCTAACATGAACTTGTTGACATACACTGTCTAGCCAAGGCGTCATGTAAACCTTGTTGACATACACTGTCTAGCCAAGGCGTCATGTAAACCTTGTTGATATACACTCTATAGCAAAGGCGTCATGTAAACCTTGTTGACATACGCTCTATCACTAAGGAGTCATGTAAACCTTGTTGACATATACTCTATGGCTAAGGACTCATGCAAACCTTGTTGACATACGCTCTATAACTAAGGAGTCATGTAAATCTTGTTGACATACATTCTATGGCTAAGGAGTCATGCAAACATTGTTGACATATACTCTATGGCTAAGGAGTCATGCAAACATTGTTGACATACGCTCTATAACAAAGGAGTCATGCAAACATTGTTGACATATACTCTATGGCTAAGGAGTCATGCAAACATTGTTGACATACGCTCTATAACTAGGGAGTCATGCAAACATTGTTGACATACATTCTATGGCTAAGGAGTCATGCAAACATTGTTGACATACGCTCTATGGCTAAGGAGTCATGCAAACATTGTTGACATATACTCTATGGCTAAGGAGTCATGCAAACATTGTTGACATACGCTCTATAACTAAGGAGTCATGCAAACATTGTTGACATATACTCTATGGCTAAGGAGTCACGCAAACATTGTTGACATACGCTCTATAACTAGGGAGTCATGCAAACATTGTTGACATACATTCTATGGCTAAGGAGTCATGCAAACATTGTTGACATACATTCTATGGCTAAGGAGTCATGCAAACATTGTTGACATATACTCTATGGCTAAGGAGTCATGCAAACATTGTTGACATACGCTCTATAACTAAGGAGTCATGTAAACCTTGTTGACATATACTCTATGGCTAAGGAGTCATGCAAACCTTGTTGACATACGCTCTATAACTAAGGAGTCACGTAAATCTTGTTGACATACACTCTATGGCTATGGAGTCATGTAAACATTGTTGACATACGCTCTATAACTAAGGAGTCATGTAAATCTTGTTGACATACGCTCTGTGGCGAAGGAGTCATGTAAATCTTGTTGACATACACTCTGTGGCTAAGGAGTCATGCAAACATTGTTGACATACGCTCTATAACTAAGGAGTCATGTAAATCTTGTTGACATACATTCTATGGCTAAGGAGTCATGCAAACATTGTTGACATATACTCTATGGCTAAGGAGTCATGTAGACCTTGTTGACATATACTCTATGGCTGAGGAGTCATGCGAACATTGTTGACATACGCTCTATAACTAAGGAGTCATGTAAATCTTGTTGACATACATTCTATGGCTAAGGAGTCATGCAAACATTGTTGACATATACTCTATGGCTAAGGAGTCATGTAAACCTTGTTGACATACTCTATGGCTAAGGAGTCATGCAAACATTGTTGACATATACTCTGTGGCTAAGGAGTCATGTAAACCTTGTTGGCATACACTCTATGGCCAAGGCGTCATGTAAACCTTGTTGACATATACTCTATGGCTAAGGAGTCGTGTAAACATTCTCGACACACATTCTATGGCTGAGGAGTCATGTAAACATTGTTGACATACACTCCATAGCTAAGGAGTCATGTAAACATTGTTGACATATACTCAATGGCTAAGGAGTCATGTAAACCTTGTTGACATACACTCTATGGCCAAGGCGTCATGTAAACCTTGTTGACATACACTCTGTAGCCATTTAGTCATCTACACTTTGTTGATATACACTCTGTGGCCATGTAGACATGTACACTTTGCTGACATACACTCTATGGCTAAGGAGTCATGTAAACCTTGTTGACATACACTCTATGGCTAAGGAGTCATGTAAACCTTGTTGACATACACTCTATGGCCAAGGAGTCATGTACACTTTGCTGATATACGCTCTATGGCTAAGGAGTCATGTAAAACTTGTTGATATACACTCTATAGCTAAGGCGTGATGTAAACCTTGTTGACATAGAGTCTATGGGCAAGGAGTCATGTACACTTTGTTAATATGCAGTTTAAGGTCAACGAACCATGTAAACTTTGCTGACATACAGTCTATGGCTAAATGGTCATCTAGACCTAGTGGACATACATTCTATATCCCAAGAATCCTGTAAACGTTGACAAATAGTCTATGGTCAAGGAGTCATGTACACTTTTGTTAACATGTAGTCTGTGGCTAAGGCGTCATGTAAACCTTGGTGACGTACAGTCTAAGGCCAAGTAGTCATGTAAACTTTGTTGACATACAGTCTGTGGCCAAGGAGTCATGTAGTCTGTGGCCAAGGTGTCATGTGCACCTTGTTGACATGCAGTCTATGGCCAAGTACTCATGTACGCTTTGGCAACATGAAGTCTTTAGCAACATGTGGCCAAGGAATCATGTATAATTGTTGACATGAAGTCTGTGGACAATGGGACACATGAAACGTCTTGATAGCAGTCTGATGGCTGAAGGTGAACACAGTTCATGTCATACCCGGGCCACAAGATTGTGTATAGTTGGCTTAAGGTGAACACAGCTCACCATCAAACTATACAGTCCCTCATCTCTAGACCACGCACGTTATCGAGAATCTAAGTGAGACTCAAAAACATCCACATATGTAACCTCTAGTGAAACTTCGAACTTATCTTATCAAGCAACAGCAATGCTAGAATTGCTATGTGGCAAACGGCTCGGGTGATTCTGGATCCTTACTTAATCTAGAATTGATTTACTGAGTCACATTCAGTTAGATTCAACGAAATAGCGAAACTGAAGACATGACAAGTGAGGAGGATCGGTATGATGGGATCTACAAGTTCGTTCAGTGTGTTGCTGCCAGGAAGATCTTCCTTGAGGCAAGGCAAACATTGGCAAGTGGCAATTGGGACTCGAGTATTTCACTCTTTGGAAAGGCGAGAAAACTATCTACAGACTACCCTGAAGATGTGAATACCGTCGATCTTATTTTGAAGGAAATGGAACGATATCAAGAGTCCAGAATACCAGATGAGGTATCTCCAGTTGACACCATCAACTTGGCAGATGTGGATAAACGACCCATATCCAGATTGGATGAAGAGAACTCCACACTTCCTCAGGGGATTTTTTTCCTGAATGTTTCTGAAGGTGGGTCTGTCATGAGGCTGGTCGGAAGGAAATTCATATCGGAGAACTGGATTGCCAACAAAATACCAGAACTGTTTTGCAGCATTATTCGAGCGGAAATGATCCTTGGTGTGTATGCTGACATGAGAGTGACAGAAGGTGGGTACACGATGTTGTACCGACCATTCTCCAGCAGCGAGAAATTGCGAGCTTTCAAAGACATTGTCCTCAACAACTGTGCTGACGTGGAACTCGTGTTCCCATTCCCCCTTCTGAAAAAGGACACAAAAAGAGAGTTCGGATCGCCTCCGGAGGGATGGTCAATAGATGATGCATTTGATGTGATGTTAAGTCATGGTGAAGAGCACATCCGGCAGTTCACAGTCACATATCTCTCCACCCTGAAGTTAAAGAGTCCACGGTTGTATGACCCGGCCTGTTCGACTGGTGTGTTTTTGTCAACGATGAAGACCGCTTTCCCCAATTGTTACACGATTGGTCAAGATCAGCAGATGGCAGACTTGAGCAGACAGAGAGTGGATGAAGTGCATTGTGGGAATGCTTTGGAGCCAAAAATAAAAAGTGGAAGTGCTGATGTTGTATTTGTTCGCTTCCTTAACAGCCAAGTAGTTCGGTCTGCTGAAGCTGAATCTCTGTTGTTGGCTCTGTTACCCACGGTCCGAGATGGGGGATACATGATGGTGTTTGGGCATACCCCTGTCTTGCTGTCGTCTTCCAATTTCGCCATCTTGGAGAGTTTCACACTTCTCCAAAACATCGGAGCTACCAAGGACAAGACGGGAATCTTCCAGTATTATATTTTGCGCAAGGATTGAGTTGTTGTTAAAGTTGTCCCTCGAGGACGTGTTGATATCACAATATCTTCAACAGAGGATTGTTCGCTATGTCATCAGAAGTATGTACATTTCGTTTGTGATAGCTTTAAAATGGTAATTGGAAAAGCATAATATGTGGAAAGACATTAACAAAGACATTGACTTACACTCTATAGCTAAGGAGTCATGTAAACCTTGTTGACATACACTCTGTGGCCAAGGCGTCATGTAAACCTTGTTGACATACGCTCTGTGGCCATGTAGTCGTGTAATTGGAAAAACATAGTATGTGGAAAGACATTAACAAAGGGAGGTAATCTCACGGATTCATTTGGGAAGAAAAAGCTAAATATTGTGCGAGTCAGTTGGGCTGTTCGCTTTCTCTTAGCACTGTTCCAGAAGGGGACATTAAAATGGACTTCTAACATTGTGGGGTTGCCTTGGGGTTAAAGCGTTCACCCGTCACGCCGGAGACCTGGGTTCTCTTCCCTTTATTGGGTAAATGTACTTTGTGTGAAGCCGCTTTCTGGTACCCAGGGCTGTGATTCCTGGAATATTACTAAATGCGGCGTAAAACTAAACTCATACACTCTCCATGTCAAAAGTTCGAAGGAAATCAGCAATGACACCTGGTATTCGCAAACAGGTAAAAGGTGTTCTTCTTTAGCAGTTTCACGTTGCAAGGAACGTAGGTGTTCGTGGATGTGTGTTGAGGCATAATGTCTAACCTGTACCCAACTGAAAAGGAAACATTAATGTCTTGGTGTAAGAGATAACCTATTTAAAACACTCTTATAATACATAGATAACGCACGCGTTGTACCAGTTGACAACGTCAGGTCAGTATTTAGCCAACAACACATTTTTGTCCAAGATGGCCGGCCTCGCTAGTCTTTTTTTGTTGTTGATCATTGTACAAGGGGGCTACAGCAAACCAAGCGACCCCCAAGTCACCAAGTGGTATGATGTGGACATAGACGCCCCGGCCGACATCCGGTGGTCGAAAGTTCTTAATGACTACACCCAGTTTGTGCCAAATCTGCTGTCCACTATAAGGTGAGCTACGTACGTAATGATGCCTGTTTGTTTGTTAGTTTACGCCGCATACAACAAGAATCCTGCTATACCGCAGCGGTCTGTACATAATTTAGAACTATCTTGACCACACAATCCAGGTGTCAACAATATGAGCATCGATCTACACATTTTGGATACACATGTCAACCACGTCAGCGAGCGTGCCCACCCTATTCCGTTGGTTGCCTCTTAGGAGAACAAGAATATGTTACTGGAGATCAGAAATTTCAAGGGTGCCCATGAGGGGTATCTAGTGAGATACGGTTTAACACCATCTTACAGTCTAAGTAAACTTAGTCTCAGTGTATTTCGTTATACTACGCCACTGAGTCTAACAAAACCTAGTAGAAGGTCGCGTCAGGTAACCTTTGAGCGACAAATGGCCGTCCAATCAAACGCGAGACGGTTAAATAGATTTAACCAATCAGACAACGGCTACTATTTAGGAATCGGAGGGACGTTCAAACTATTCAAGTCACTGACAGATCTCTCCACAAACAAAAATCATTATATATACGCTTTGGGCTTTCTGTTGACATGGTTACCATTAGCTAATATTTCCACGAAATAACATCCTTGAATATTGCCAAAAACACTATTTCCAGCGACTGTTTACTCTTCGTTGTCGTGGTTGTAAGTACGCCATGTGCATCACCCGGCAGCGAGCGTACGCTAAGTAGCATTCGGAATCGTTCGGGTACGAACCTTTTCGAGATAAAAAGTTCAAAACGTATGTGCAAATGTGCACTTTCGCGATTTGGTAAGCTGTGTTCTTATTGGTCAGTCTCAAAGGTTACCTGACGCGACCTCCCATATGGTTTTGTTAGACTCAGTGGTGGAGTGTAACGGAAAGTACTGAGGATAAGTTTACTTAGACTGCGCCACCTTAATCAGTATGAACTGGATGATCATTTTATACCTGACACAAATCTTATGTACTATGAACTGTGCTGAAACCCACGAGTATGGGTATGTTACTAACAGGCAGATAATCACGCCCAGAACAATTCCTTACACATGAAAGGGATGCAACTCTTATCAGGTATAACGTATTCAAATGTACTTATAAACGGATATGAGAATGGAACGTTGCAACATGCTGGAACAAACAGTAGCAGAAATAGTCACACCGCTTTGACGACGCAATACTCCAGGTGGGAACAAAGGAAGTGGGTCTCTTACATCACACCAGGGACAGGAGTCAAACAGGTGGTGCCGCTAAAGGGTATGTTCGCCACCCTTACCCCAATCCTGACAGCTACAGTTATTTAAAGTTTTGGACAGAATACACATGGCTGAGTGTTAGAAAGGATTATTGTAAGCATGGAAAATAGTTACAAGATAAGGAATAAGGTAATGTATACCATATACCATTAAAAAAAGTTGGGGATATTTCATTTTGTGAGCATAAATCTAACCAGTGCTGATGCATATGAGAAAAGGTGATTTATATCCACACGGATGAAACATTTACAAAGGAATGGAATAAAGTGTGGCATTTCCCCTTATTTTCTCTTCATCATCTGTTTTCAGGGGCTTAATCATTTGCATTTTATCAATCTTGTAAATCCAATATCCCCTACTTTTTTGAATGGTATCTTTCAAAATGTCGAAAATCAAGGTTCGAATCCCAAATGGGATCACTTCGGATGACAGTCGTGGTATCCTGTGTATGATGCAACTGAAATGTAACGACATCCTGTGTACAAACAATGTGACTTTTTTATTGTTCTTTATTGACATGAAGTCTAACTGACAACAATTTACTGTAACCATTTCACGTTCTTGAAAAACGGAAATCCATTAATTGCAGCACGTTCACCCTGATGCATTATTTCATCATTGGCAGCCTTTTAGACACCAGGGAATTCCATCTCGTTACATGTGTAATTATAATAAGTGCCATTGTGCGAAATTGAAAGACTCTTTCTATATTTTTAGGTAAGCCTAAGTTTTGATGATGTCTCTGTGTTGCAGGCAACTTGTCCCGGTGGAAGTGATTCCGATAGCTGAGCTGATCGCTGATGATATTGAAAATCTGATTCCGAGCCCATTCGCAGAGGAATTGTTGGGTAATTTATTTTTAGATCATCATAGCAATTCTAGCATCATATTAAGCTGTGTATATTCACTTGAATCCGTAATTGGTGTTACATACAAAGCTGTATACAGTACTTGGACTGTAGCCAGTGTGTTAAGAATGGGCGACGAACGTTTCGAGAATAGCTAGCCAGGAGTGTAGCTAGAGATAATGTGACTCCATTCCGTTTTTTTTTCTTACATTCCCATTTGCTGTTCGTCTATAGTGAGACAGAGTAGAGGATGAATGTCAAGCGCATGGAGATCTCGCGTTCGGTTTAATGGACGGGGTGTTTAGGGGAGATATATTCCGTCATTGTTCGTTTGGTTTCTGTATTCTGCACATTGCCACAGTACGAGTACACTGCTATGAAGGCCGTAGAGGATACTATCCGAGTAACTCTCCATTATTGAAAAATAATGGAACCGAGGCTCACTATTTCTCAGGAATGGAGAGTTAAATGGAGAATAGTTAAATTACATTGGAAGTATTGGTAACTTAATAAGCCAGATGTAAGACAAAGAACTTTCAAGGTTTAACAACTGAAACTGGTACACATAGCCCCATTCCTGAAAAATAATGCAGCGAGCAGACAATGGAATGACGTCACCAATGTAATTTAAAATGAAGTCGTAGAACCCGGAATATCCAGCATGCTCCTGCTGGTTGATGAGCGTAAATTAGTACTTTTGATACTGTTATCTTGACTTGATTGCCTGGATCAAGGGTCACTTCCGGGTTCATTCCCCTGAATTTTGACAGACAGACCTCACTCTTTCAGTTTACTTAAGGCGAAATCGTGGACTGTATAACAAACAAAAATTACTACCATAAAACACTCACCCCAAACCATTAGTATAATAGACCATCTATAGTATAATTGACTAAAACATGTAGGAATTGCCCGCACCCCATTCCCCAATTTCTGGATTAAGGATCAAATCAAGCATATCTATACTGGATGAGAATGTGAATGTGAATATGATATTGTTTGATGAATATGCCACGGTTTTCGTTCTTACTGTAGACGTTAATTATTTATGTATTTCAGCTGTTGCAGATGGTTTCGGCATGCTGCCTGGCGACATAATCGCCCTGAACATCCTCTACGACTTGACAGCGTAAGTAGCTATTTTACTGCGGAGGTCGGAGGGGTACAGATTGGATAGTCATTTCTTGGTATAGACTTAAACATTTAACCATTTAACAACAAAACAACAAGCGCTACAACAAAGAAAAGCGTACAGCGGCCTTCAGTCGTAAATAGTTATCATGTATTTCTCCTATTGCTGGGTCGGTGAGGTAGCCTAGTGGCGAAAGAGTCCGCTCGTCACACCGAAGACCCGGGTTCAAATACCAACCTGGGTACAAGAGTGAAGGCTATTTCTGGTGTCCACGGCCATTATACTGCCGGAATATCGCGTAAAATCATACTCACTCACTCACTCGTCTGGTGCTTCCATGAGTTATATAAAAATGAAACACACCCAGTAGCTCCTTGTACAGGTCCGCCAAACGAAACCTTCAGATACCGAGTCTAAGGACCGCTCTACCGGGTCGGGTCCTGAAAACCTAAATTTGACTTACTCACAATTGTAAATCCCTTCCTCAGAAAAATGACTGAAAACGGACCTATTTAGGTGGTCATTTCGTTTTCATTTTGTATGTGAAGTTTGACGTGAGACATATCAGTTTTGTCGTCAGAGCGTGACATGAATGTGCCAAGCCAAATGCTGTTGAGTCGGCAGGTATTCATTTGCAGAGGCATGGCGCTGACTAACTGGGAAGTTTTATTGGGGAGAACCGGAATTCCTAACTACGATTATAGATTTCAGTCGAGCCCAAGGAACACCCCACTACAAAGCCCGCTTGTCAATAAATAATTATGTTACCAGATACTGCACGAGTATCGTGGCCCAAGATGGGAACGGCGTCATCTGGCACGCCCGTAACCTTGACTACTACTACGGGGACCTTCTGAGAAACATGACCATCAACGTGAACTTCCTGAGGAACAACCAGGTACGTCATGTAGTGCCATCATCTTCGACCATCGAGGGAGTCATATCTCCATTACGTCACATTAAACAATCTGGACCGACTGGACACTATAACATTACTCAACCCAGACAATGCTGTGTCATTGGAACTGTGTCTTCACAAAAGATGTGGTCAAGACTATTGAGCGGCTTCTTTAGAAGCCTTGTAGTTAGGACCTTGTTGAAGGTATGGTCGTGAATTTACCCACGGTAACTACAATACACCGAAAAGGGGAATGCGGACA